>NW_005054635.1:213743-240699 GCF_000277835.1 Geospiza fortis
CAGGCCCTGCGGGGAAGCGTCCGCACTCCCCCGGCGCAGGTATCTCCGCGGGTTTCTGCAGGATGCCTCAGAAGTCTCCTTTCTTTCTCTGTCTTTCACGTTTTGTTGGGAAAAGGTGTCTTTTATCCAGACCTCTTTCTAAAAAGACCAGTCACATCGGTCCCATTCCTTATGCATTATTTTCCTTATGCGTTCCTTATGCATTATTTTCTTTTTAAATGTATTTTGGGTTCTACTCCAAAAGTGGATGCATTTCCACGGCAAGAGACAGTCTTTGGCAAGAGTATCTTTGCAACATGTTCAATTAAGACTTTTCTCCGATTTGCAGTATGTCCAGTTCAACAGAAAAAGTGAAGTCTTTCAGTAAGTTGTACTAGGCTGTACAAGACTAAATGCTGTTGAAAAGAATAGTCAGTCACTGCACAGAGTGTCCATGCAGCTCTGACTATTTGGTAAGTTTTCAGTGTGGGCTCCAGTTTATGACAGAATCTACATGAACAAAAGACTAAACAAAAATATACACAGCATGGTTGTATCTGGGTAATAAAATAATTTAGTTTTGATTATATGTTCACCAAATTGTAATTCATGAAGTGAAAGCTGTGCTCACACAGAAAGAGAGACTATGTGTTTTTAAAGTTTTTAAGCCCAAAACCACGTGTCAAGAATAATGAAGAGGTGAGTACAGATACAAAGAGATAGACGACTTCTCAGAAACCATTAATCAGTGCTCCATTCAAAACTGGCTGGTCCAGTTTTGTATTTCACTTGTCTCTCTGTTGAGAAAAACTATTTTTTTCCTCTGATTCATATCCAGTTCTCACCTATGCAAAATAAGTCACCTTCATTGTTACTTTTTAGATTACTCAGTAGGCTTTGAGAATGTACAAAAAACCCTAACTCAGAAAAGCCTGCAAGGATGTAATAATTGAACTATGTGCTTTTTCTCTTATTTGATATATATTTCTTAGTTTATTTGTTTATTTAAATATACATAGATTTTCCTGTATTTTTGAAATTTCCTGTATTAGTAGAAATTTAGTTACCATCTTTGCTGTCTCAGCTATGCCTCCCAACACCATGCCCTCTTAGTCTATCTGTCTGCAAAGCAGCACTTAATTCCTCCTTGTGATTAACAGGCAGCCACATGGTAGTGGTATTGATTCAGCTCCAAGAGACTGGGAGCTGCTGGGAGCAAAACCTGCAGAAGTGGATGTGTATCATGTTGTGCACATCCACACTACAGTGTTTCAGGATGTAAGGACCTTTGACCAGGGGTTTGGGTCAGCAGCAGCCTGCTTTTTTTGGTGCACAGAACACAATTTTTGTTACTGTAGTTTGATCTTTCTTTACAAACAAACAGACCAGCGGCTGCATGGCTTCTGTTATTGCACATCTCATTTTCAGAGATACATAACTGAACTGTTGTACTCTGGGAGGATATGTGGTATACCAGCTCTCGTAATAGGCATAGTTCTGTCAGGATTTCCGTTATAAACAGTTTTGCTGCAGTCTGTAATTTGATCATAGCAAGACATTCTGTGCAAACATTTGGCACACAAGGTATTTTATTAGTCTCCTCAGAAATACATTCATAGAATCACAGCTAAATCTAGCTGAAAATAATCCATTCTAATCTACACAGCAGGTGTGCAAAACTAATCTTCCTTAGACGCTCTTTCATTCTTTTGTTTTATAAAACCGTGCCCCTTTTGGCAGCACTGTGTCCTGGTGTTTGCTGGTCAGTGTATGTGCCTGTGGTGATTTACTGGGACAACAGAGGAAGTTAAGAATGGGAGACACAGCTTAGCTTTGAATAGTTCAGTTTCTCCTTGCATTGCTTCAAAGTTGCTTTATTATTTTAAAATGTTATTTGTGCCATAGAATTGCATTCAGTGGGTCTTTAACAGGGATTATGTGATTTGCAGTGCAAGTTCTTGCATCTTATAAATGTCTCAATAGTGTAATCTTGTGCCAAACTGTCAAGGTGATGTAAATATAACTAAAACCATGCCCAGAAATTTCCACTCCATACTTGAAAGTATTTTGCCCAGTTGCCAGGGAAGCCAGTATCTTTTGATGGGCCAGGCACACAGAAAGGAAGTATAAGTTTTGCTTTTGTTTGCAGCTACATAGTCCCACTTAAATGAATGTATTTTTAAGGTTCAACCGCTGTTTTAAATATTTCTAGTTTCTCTTTAGTGTTCTGGTAGTTCCAGCATACAATAATTTTTTTTTGTTTAATTTTAGAATTTTCATAATTGAAAAAAAATTAATTTTTTAATTTTGATACCTGTAACTGGCATTTTAGGGCCTATTTTAATCAAGTGCAAATTAAAAGAAAATACTCAGTGCTACAGAGGATAGCTGTTTCACTGCTAAGTGCTTTGCTCAAGACTGGCAAACCAGGCCCTAGTGAAGTGGCTGTTTGTAGGAACAGCTATACAGGAAACAATTCAGGCATCTGTCCAGTCGACCTGTGCTCCCATAAAACCTCTGCTTCAGTGAACCCCTCTGTAAGCCTCAAGCTCTCTCACGTGACTCTGAATTCAGGAATAGGACCTTCAAGCATATCAAGGTGCTTTTTTTACTGTCAGCTTTTTCAGTGACTGGCTAGCTCAGTGTTTGCCTTTTAGAACTATGATGATTTCAGCAAACGCCATGCAAGGGAAAATGTAACATACAGAAAAAGCTGGATATAAAGTGGATATAAATTTCTAGTGAGCCTTGGGGTGGTTTGGGAAGCACACCCAACTGAGGTCATGGCCCAGGCTGGTTAAGTACAGCATCAGGCTTGAGGCAGCGTGTTCCCTAAAGGAGCCAGTTCTGTTTTCAGTGTAGCATGGGAAATTCCATGCAACATGTTCTGCTGTTCTGCTTCGAGTGTTTGTAGGATACCAACTACACAAGAAACATTGTGATGTTGTTGCTCAGGAAGAGATCATCATTATGTAATCCTGCTTCTGAAATCAGCGACAGATCAATTTGTATGGTACCAGTGATAAGATCTGAAAGCTTTGTGAGTTTCTGCTATGCATAAACAGAGGGGACAATGGTCCATTTTCATTTCAGTGGTGTAGGCATGCCTGCAGAAATGTTACTGCATTCATGATGCCTCTGAACAGATAATTTTACTTTAAGTTCAGAATACAAGACAAAGATTAAACTCTTGGACTCAACCAATGGATAGGAAATTTAGGAATCACATCTATATTCATCACTACTATAGTAGTTAGAGATAGTTGAGAAGCTTGAACACCATGCTGGTTCTACTAACACCTGCAGGTGTATGGAGTGTGAGTTCATGTCCAGTTATTTTGGGGCATAGAGCTTTGCAGATGCATAGTGGCTGATTTTCACAAGAATTCACTTTTTTGTTAGCAGCATATGTGTTTGCAAGAGAAATACCAGTTAATTCTAATACATGCTGTCAAACTGCATTGGGTAAGATTCATCAAATACTATTGAGATTTGCTTTAACCAAATTGCACAATTATTTTAGATGACAGACATGCTCTGGAAATCCAAAATGGTCTTTGAAACAAAGGAAGATGCTGTGTGTAATAGGCAGTAATCCTCAGCAGAGTAATAAATAAAACCATGCAGACCCACTTAAAACAGCAGTAGGAAACACAGCCTTGGTTCAATTGTAGGCATTCTAAAGTGTTAGGTTTGGGCATTTTTTGCCAAACCTTATGCTTAGCCATGGCCAGCACAGAGCTGGCCATAACCTTATGGTAAGAACATCCTGCTCACAAACATTATTAGAGATAAATTTCATTAAACACAATAACAACGGTATGTCTTTTCTGTGACTCTGGGCAATGTTTACATTTTTGCTTAGAATATCTGTACAGCACTTTGTGTGAACTGTGGGTATGTTTTGTTTTCCATTGCCCTTCACTCTAACAGAGACTGGTTTAATAGTGCTAAAAATAACGTGCATTTTGGCTTTCAGCTTAACTCTGCCCTAATGGAGTTTGCTATGCTGCATCTGCTTGCCTGGATTTAAGCACTAGATAAGAAACTTGTCTATTATGACAGCAACCTATAAGGAAGAGTGATTTTATATTAGCAATGTGCTCCAAAAAGCAAGTGATCATTGTTTCATGTGCCTAATGAGTTTTGTGGCACTGAAACACTGAAGCTGTCACTGGCAGTTGATACAGCTGAATGTACCTGGCTCTCATAGGATAATTGACAGCTTCTAATACCTATTTTTTGAGTGTTGCTTTCCTTCAGAAATTCTGGAAGTGTATATTTCTTCATATCTCATGTTGCCAAGGATGCATTGTAATAGCCCACATTTCAGGGGTTTAATAATGTTTTTTCTTTCTGCAGTATTTTGAAGGAAAAGAGATAGATTTCCCTCAGAAATGTGATGTAATGGATTACATTACATACAAATATGGCCATTTTTTCTTATTCTTAAAGCATATGTCTATTTTTGCCTCATTATTCCAAGATGCTGCTCAAACAGTGCACCAGGTAACAATTTATAGAAAACTGGTGAGCAAGCAACATCAATAACAGTAGCTTCAGGAAACTGAAGTTTGTCTTTTGGAACAGATTTATCACATAGCTACACTTAAAATTTTTCAGAAAATAATTTCAAGAGACAGGACAGCTATTGCAGGCCATCAGATAAGTCAGGCGTGAGAGCAGCAGCATAAGGAATCTCAAATCTAAACATTGCCTGCATACCATTTAAATAGCTTGTATTTACAGCTGTGCCATATGACTTAAAATTGACCTCTTCTGATCTGAGCTCTCTGATCTTGAATGTCACATCATGTGGTTGTAATATGCAGAGTAATGAAGCAGGTGATAATTGGCAATCCTAGATTTTGTGGCACAGCAAACACAGTTCACGTCTGATATGTGCTCTGTCATGCTTCGTTACAAACCTATTGGCAAATAAATTAGCATATTTGAAGGCTTAGTTTTCTTTCCATCTATCTACAGTACTTTCCTGTATATTGGGAAGTACATAATTTGAAAATGTAAAAAAAACTTGTAACATTGCTGGCTTTGTACAATTCTCACACAAGACAAGTGGTCTCACTTGTTTGTTGTGAGATCACTGTGTACTTGGGAGTCAAGGAGACTTGCACCAGCTTGTACCTAGCTGCAGCAGAACCAGGCTGGCATACCCCAGAGCTTGTTTGCTGGCAAGTTCTCCGTTGATGAATTCATCCTGCCACAGCAGCTTATTGGTTTGGGATTTCCAAACCTGTAGCCACAGCATCTCTACACTGAGTGCTGTTTGATGGAGAGTAGCAGCCCTTAGGTTGGCATGTGGTCTGTTTTGCCTTGATCTGATAATTAAAATGTTGGTGTTCCTGGCCAAGGTAATTGAATTTAGAGAGACAGCTTCCTTACTGAGAAGCGGAGAAAGAAAAAAACTTCTTTTACACTTAGACGCTCATGTTCTTCTTGTTTTCCTTTACTTGTGGTGCCATTTCTCCTGTACACTCGACTTTGACTACTCAGCCACCACTCTGGTGTTAGCAACTCCTTTCTTCATACTGCTTTCCTGTTCAGGCTGTCACTGGCAGTTTAATAGTAGTACCATGTGTGAGGAGAATTCCATCTTGCTCCAGCCTATCCCTTGTCTTGCTGATCCCAGATCTCAGAATCTTCCATTTTGCTTGCCCAGGTATAACTTCCATCCTAGGTTCCTGGGTATTAGCATTTTTATTGAGCTATGCCCACATTACAGTTCTTAATGTATTTTTTCCCTATCTTCAGAGGCAGGTCTTGTGCAAAAAAAAGACAGCCAAGGGCACTTTATGTCCATCAAGAGCTTCAGCAGCAGTTGCCTGTGCATGATGACACTTGTGATAAGTCTGGCCTTTCCATTTGCCGCAGGGGAACAAACAAAGCTTAAGTTGTTGTCAGTGAGTCACTACATGAGAGATGAATTTCAAAGCATTCCTCTTCTCCACAGAATAGTAACATTCTCATAAGTGTATTTTCACATACAGCTGTTACTGATTCAGCACTTACAGAGTCAACAACTGCTGTAGTGCATTTTGCACTGAGCCATGGAATCTGGCTGCAAGAGAGGGAGGATGGCTCTCAGAAAATTAATGTTTACTGAATATACCTTGCACTTCTGACAGTTGGCTGGACTTTGTTTTGCATAAAAGTACTGAAAATAGATAATTTGCCACTTGAATTTAAAAAAAACCAAAAAACTGTGGGAGGGCAAAAGAGAATTTGGGAGTTGTGATGGAGGTGAAATCACCTCAGTCAAAAAAATCACTTGCGTGTAACCCCCTGGCCCTGCAGATGTTGTTGAAGTTTCCTAAAATTCAAGTACGGACATGCAAATCACTGAAAACTGCTAGAAATATTTTCAACTTTCTGACAAAGAATGGAAGATGCAAATAAACTGATGTTAAGTTTCTTTCAGGAATTTCAAGATGCAGCATGGCATGAGCTTTTTTATCAGTAAAAAATTGCTGTTAGGCAATATTTTGTGGTTGTTACACCTATTGCACTACATGCATAATCATTTTGAAAAAAGAAGAGGAAAGCCAATCATTTGCCAGTTCATTTTTTGGAGGGAAGGGAAGAAATTTGCACTATAAATTTTGGTCAAGATCCAATGTGAGTCAAGATCTGTAGTGAGGAAAAGTAAGCTTGCACTTGTGCTGAAAGGATGATCATAGACACTCCAGAAGCATTTCTACTAGTAAAGATTTGTTCATCTTGCACATGGTCCAGACTTTTCAAAACTTTAACAGAATCAGCCTGAAAATGCCCTAATAGTATATAGGATGCTATTGAGTAGAAATATTGGGAAGCTTATTGAAAAAGTAAGTCCAAACCAGTTACAACTAGCTGGTTTTGTTCGCTTTTTTTGGAGTGCTCCCATGATGTTACTTTCTGAGATGTTTCATCCCCAGCCACTGTGTGCAAGAGCAATGCAAACAAAGCTATAATTACTTGACTGATTAAACTTACCAAATACGGCCAAATCTTCTGTGGTTACATCTCATGAAAATATACTTTAAAAATTGGAGAGATTTTCCTTTAACGTTTGAGTTTTTACTGTCTTAATAATACTTGTTGTGCTACAGAAGGCCAGAAAAAGGGCCACCATCATCCATGTAATTTTATATAATGCTTTGATTGTTTAGAATGCTTTATATAATTTGAAGAGTTTTATTGCTCCCAATGAAAAAAGTAAGCCTCTTTTGCCCCATCCTTCACTGTGTCTCCAGACAGCCAGAGATTAACGTGTGATTATTGTAGTCCTTCTTCACAGCACAATCAAGCCAAAGATTCCTACAATTTTACATAACAGTATAGTGGTCTTTGATTAACAGTGTGTTCTACACTATATGGCTGTTTCTTTCCTCCAACACATTTTCCTTTGCAAAATGTGGCTCAAGATCAGTATTTGAGACTACTCTAAAAGTGTGAGTAATTGTGTTGGTGTACTTTGAATGTTGTTTTAAATAGATATATTCTCTGATAAAGTATGAGCTACATGTTACTAGCGCTTCTCTCTGCTCTGAAAACCTTGTAAGTCTAGTAAGAAAATAACCATGAATCATGGTAATTAGATTTCCATTTGAAACATTAGCCAAAGTCTTTTAGGAAACAGAGTCTTCACAGTTTTCAATTAGCAAACTGTTAAAATGTTTTAAGAGGCACTCTTGTGATGTGCCAAGTTTCTTCAAATTTCCTGGCCCACAAAATGTATTTGATATTAAAAATGCATAAAGAACTACAGTAATGGAAGGGCAGTTTACAGCTGTTGTATACAAAACCATATTGAGATACAAAGCTATTAAAGGAAGTAATTATCCATTTTTCAGATGATCTTATTTTTTGGATGTTACATCACTAACAATTGATCAATACTGTGAGACTGTTGTCTTGTCTGTCCCTCATGCTTCAAAAAGATTGGAGAAGGCTTCTGTGTGACAGTGAAGTCTAGGGAAATGCTAATGCATTTGTGGCAAAATTTTACACCTGGAGAGTAAGGAAACCAGACAACTATACCTGATCATATCTGTGAATAAGCAGATTTCCCTGTTTTCTAGTAATAACATTAAAGATCATGTTCTAAGGCACGAAACAAAATTTAGATTTACTCTGTAAACACTTCTCTTCGGTAAATTTTTAAGTGTTCCAAAAAGCACTTTCCCCTTGCAGTAGAAATCCTCAGTGGATACATAAGATGGGGAACCTTACTTGTCCAATGTACTTAATAATTCATTTGTGGATCTGGCAATGAAAATGTGACTCCCTTCACCAGCCTCTTTCGCATTTGCTAAACAGTGTTTATTCCAGGCTGGAACACGGTTTTTTGCTTTTCAGAAATTACCATGAACATGACTTGAAAAGGCCCTTGAAAAAGGCTGGAGTCAGCAGGTAGGGTGAGTGTTTCTCTCTGTTAGAGAACTGTGGAATGCAGCAAACACCACTTAACATCTGTGGATTCATTCCGGGGTTAGATGATAAGGTTGTTGCCTGGCTATAAGAATCCAGCTAGGCTCATGGAGTTACAGGTACCTGTAAGGCAAAGTCACTTCTGACTTAAAATCTTTATGGATACTGCAAGATTTGTGAGCACTGGAGGGTCTTTTGGGAAAACATTCCATGTTTTTTATATTGTGGCCTAGTTAGGAACAGCTCAGCAGAAGAGGCCCTGGAGGCTTTGGTGGATACAAGGTTGGACACGAACCAGCAATGTGTCCTTGTGGCAAGGGCAGCTCGTGGTGTCCTGGGCTGCATGAGCAGTGTTACCAGCAGCTCAGGAGTGACCCTTTCCCTCTGTTCAGCACTGCTGAAGCCCTGTCTGGAGTTCTATCCAGTTCTGGCCTTCCCAGTACAAGAGAGACATGGACATAGCAGAGAGAGCCCAGTGAAAGATTGTGAAGATGATTAAGAGACTGGAGCATCTCTCGTGTGAGAGAAGTCTGCAAGAGCTGGGACTGTTCAGTCTGGAGAAAAGAAGGCTTGAGGAGGAAGTTTATATTATAAATAAATAGAAGGACCTGAAGCGAGGGTGCAAAGGGGACAGAGCCAGGCTCTTTCTGGTGGCAGCCAGTGACAGGACCAGAGGCAATGGGCACACACTGCAACACAGAATGTTTCCTCTGAACAATAGGAAGCACTCTTTCACTGGGAGGGTGGCTGTGAGGCTGTGACGTCTCTATTCCAGCTGATACTAAAAGTTGTCTGGACATGGTCCTCAGCAACTGGCTGTAGGTGGCCCTGCTTGAGCAGGAGGGTCAGAACAGATGATTTCTGGTGGTGTCTTCCAACCTTAACTATTCTGTGGCATCTTTGTATTTTTGACTGAAAGTTAAAAAAGCCCTACTGCAGTGGCCTTTCAGAGATATCTTCATGCACAGGAAAAGAACATAAGAATTTCTGGTTCCTTTTAAAGTTAAGAATTAAACAGAACAGTCACATGCTATGTGTAGGTGCCTGATCCATTTATATGTATGTGTCTATGAAATCTCTGCACCCTCATGCAAGAGAAGAAATTAGTTTGTTGTACATCCTGTTAGATGAATGACCTCTTAGTTGTAATCAGGATACGGAGAACTTGCTGCTTACTGGTATCTTTGGAGCTTGACTGTCATGTAGCTAATGTTTCTAATGCTTATGGCTGCAGAATTCCATGGGAAGCAGGTAGGTTAAAGTGTAGAGTGCTCTGATACATTTTGTGACAGGATCTGTTCTTCATAATTTCCTACCTTTTTAGTAATTTCCTTTTGAAAGCTTGCCTTTGGTGTGTTCTGTTTTAGACATGGTTGTTATCCTGAGGAAGTTTTAGCAAAATAGTTGTGCTCCATCTAATCACTCTTGGCAGATCATTCTGCACATGAACCTCCTTGACTGAGACCACAGTTTTGCAGCTGTTTGGCCAAAGTGAATTGAGTTCATTTTAGGCCATATGAGAGAGTTGATGGTAATTGGCATCATTGTTTTCTGGAACCAGCCAGGAAGCAGATGAATGAGTGGATATTGACTCTGAGTTGCTCTCAGCTCATCACTATGTTCAGACAGGTGATGAAACAGATGTAGATGTCTGTGCTCCCTCCCTCATATCTGTTTGAGAAATAGAGTCCTTAATTCTCCCAGGCCATGTATCCTCAAGCTGACCTGCAGTTCATTATCAGTATCAGTATTTATTGCTGTTGTCTGCTCCTAGCAAATCCCGTCTTCTCTCCTTCCCCTGAGTGCCAGATGCCTGGTGTACAGCAAGATATATTCTCTGCCTTAGACATGTAAACACTTGTGGCAAACAATCACAGTCATTTGCAGGCTCTAGGCACAAGCTGGAGCCAGCAGACTGGGTACCTGGTGATACATTTCTTCATGCTTCACAATCTTCTTGAGATATTTTTTATCTCAGGAGAATCATATTTGTGTGCCCAAGTGTCAGTTTTGTCCTGTATAATTACAGTAGTACGACAGTGAGAACTGGAGTAATGCCATTGTTGTTATATTTTGCCTCTACTCCATAGTCATTAATTTTCCATTAGAGCGCTTGACGGTTTGGCGTCATCCTAAACTGTTCAGTTCAGAAAATTTACTCAATACAAGGCTGCAAGAAAATGAGGAACTTCTAGTACTTCTCTGGCTTTGAGCTACAGATTGGTTTACTCCCCTAGCTGAGAACAAATTTGGATATGGTTTTCTACTGTGTAAACTACTTTTTGATTGTGTCAATTCCTGAGCTCTTAAGGAAAGTAAAGTCTGTCTTGAGTGCTACAGTACACAGAGATACCCAAACACAAACTGCAAATGCAGCTATCCTCGTGCCTGGATTTTAAAAGCTAACAAATATAGCAGCAATAAATGTTTTAAGAAAACTGGATATACTAGATATTTTATTCCCTTAGAGGTAGGCCTTAGCAACATGATAACATGGGAACAAGCAACCATAAAATCTGACACTGTACAGAATAAAACTGCATTTTCTAGTCTGCGTCATTATACAGGTTTGCTTAATGTTTGCATCTGCAGCTTAATATCGAGCTTCACAGTGCTCACTGTCTGTATTAACATCTTCACAGACAGCCTCGAGAACTCACATCTAGCTATAGAAATGCTTCATTTTAAGATGTTGTTTTATAGCATTTTAAGTAGAGTGACCTTTAACATTTTGAATATTCATCCATATAGCCAGGCAGTGCTAATCTAAGTTGAGCTTTGCAGAAGTTTAGTTGAAGTTCACTAATAAGCAGGAAGAATTCAAATGAATGAAGCATTTCTAGTTCCTATACAGTCATTGCTTTGCATTTGAATTCTTACAAGACCTTTCACAGAGGGATTTCTTTCCTGGCCAAGGATTTTCTTGTGTGCTTGAGTGGAAACATGAGAAGCTTTATACCAATACCAGATTGTTCTCTAAATATAGCCACTTCTCGTTGTTATTTTAAACTGAGTGTCAAACTGGAGAGTTATTAGGGCAGTAACTGTGGTTTGTTTGAAAAAGAAGAGAGAGCATTGCACAGTGAAGTTGTCTTATATGGAAATAAGATGAGTGGTATGTGCAGTTTGGACTACGACATGTAGGTAAAAACCTGAGAGCAGTAATCAGTGTTTGTTTTTATATAAATTTGGAGTGAGTATAAAGTGAACATACATTCACAGCTGATGGGTGTTGAAGCCAAAAATAGAGTTACATGATCAGTCATCCCTTACTAGCATAGGAATGAGAATCTTTTCCTGTGCTGGGTCAGCTAGATATTTTTCTGTTAGTTAAAGAAGTTCTTTTTTCATGGTTGCTTAGATTTTGTGCTGGTTTTTTGATTTTTTTTTTGAGAGGGACCATTTTGTGTTTTCTGTTAGTTATGCATCTAGAAGGAAGTTTCATTGCTATGCCTATGGTTGACCTGCAGGTTAGTCCACTGTGAGAAAGTTGAAGCCTAGAGCAGTAAGAAGTCTCGACAGAAGTCCACAGACTGAAAATACTTAAACAATTCTGTGAAAAGGCCAAAAACTCCTACTTTATCTTTGAAACTTGCTGGAAAATGGAGTTGTTGCCTGCTGGACATCTGCACTAGCTGAATCATCCTCATAAGGTCTTTTCTATTTCAGTGGTTGTACCATCTGATTTTGTACGGTGTGTGAATGAGCTGTTTTGTACTGCAGTTTACCCCCTGGCAGGGAAGGGTGGCAGACAGAAGGGGCCTCACAGGAATGTTTTGCTCTAGCCTGATGGAAGAAGGCAGCCTGTGAATCTTTTGGGGAGATGTTTGCAGGCTTTACCTGGCCAGGGGGTCTGTGCATTTAAGCACAGGTTGCTGAGGAACTTGCATGGTGTGCCCAGGGAATCTGCTGCAGGGTTTCCATTGGTGCTGCTGTGGTCACTCTTGTCCCCTGAGGTGCCTGAAGGCGGCAGGTAACAGCCCTGCAAAGGCATGGAGGAGAGCTTAGGAGTGGTAGATTGTCCAAAGCTATGAATGCATTAGATAGGTACACCACAGTATATCTGTTGAAAAGGCTGCTGAAGGAGTCCAGGTCAAAAAGGAATTGATATGCCGCATGGAATTTCAAAATTTAACCAGGAGTCATGGCTCTGCTTTCCAATCACTTTATCTCTGCTAACTTCTTATATCAGTATATTGCCAAACAATAAATCAATTTTTTTCCAGAAAGCTGAGAGAATTATAAAAATTATGAAATATCAAGACCTCCGTCAATCCTCTATCAACTACTTCTGCTGCCCATCATCTCTAACTAATACCAATATCTTATGTCTGCAAGCATCCACAACCAAAGAGCCATAAGCTGTGAGGGAGAATGGACCAGTGCTGTGAGAACTTCAGTGAGCATCAGAAATGAGCATGAGATGGGTTGCTCAGTTCCAAACTTTTATTCTTCATTAATGATTCTCTGGTCAGATTAAATCAAACCGATTATATAAGTAATACTCCAAATAATTGCTTTTGCTCTTTTCTCCAGTTGCGACATATTTTTAATTTTCATCTAAAGCAATTAATTAAATTAATTGCTTTTAAAACACCAACTATAATGAACTAGTCTATACTTACTGCTTTATTCTCCTATTTCACCATCTTATTGCACAACTGCATAATATTTAATAATATTAATGTGGAGATAAGCACAACACAGTACAGTGCAGGCACAGAATTGAGGGCATGAAGTGGGTATGGACTGTAGGGGGAAATGAATGAAGACCACCAAAAACTACCAAAGCCCTCTGGACCATTTCCATAAAGGCCTAAAAGAATGTACCATGTGTGGTAGCTGATTCACATAGAAGGCAAGAAACTTATCTCCAGGGCAGGGATAACTTACCTGTAGAAAGGTAGCTCTGCAAAGCCCAGATGCTTGGGCACTTCCAGGACCCTGGACACCCCAGCTGGTTCAATACTAGAGCCAAGACTGATGACATCTTTTTCTTTCTTCCTTTCTCTCTTTCTCTCTCTCTCCTTCTTTAATTAACATCTCTCTCCCTCTTCTCTTTTGCCCTACCCCTTTATCCAAAACCCACTGTTTTGTGTTTATATAGCAGGTCAGGAACAAACACACCAGCTTCCTTGGCAAGGGTATAATTTACTAACAAAACCTGATAAGCTTTTGCAGACCCTCTGACTTTTGTCATTCCTTTTGACCAGGAGCCTCTATGAATCTTACAGAATCTTTCAGAAAATTTAATTACCTACTTGCAGGATGTATTTTATTGACCCTCCCCATTATAATTTTTTTAAAATGGAGATAGTAAAATGCATATAGCAAAGTTCTTTGCAGCATTCTTGTGTCATTACATTTTCCTAAGTTCAGAATGTGAAGACTTTTTGCCTTAGATAATTGTTTCATACTAGATCAGCTTCTATCAGCTTCTTGGTACCTTTAGAGACCAGGGTTTTGAAGACTGGCATGTGAGCTCTTGTGCCTTCTTTCCTTCCTCAGAACACTGCAGCTATAGGGCTCAGTAGTTCAGGTTACTTCAGTATCATGCATTGAAAAGTTGTCTTTTCTGAGTTCCCAATGGTTATAAATATTCCCCGTGTTTTCCAAAATAAAACTTGGCAAGCATCTTCTCTTGTGGCCTAGTTTACTCTCAGCTTCTGAGATGTGGAGGAGCAGCAGCTCTGGGAGTTTCCCTCTGCGTGCTCTGGAAGTGGGTCTTTCTCCTGCTCCACAGCAGAGGGAGAGACTGGGGACTGTGTCAGAAGGTTGCACTGATACCACATTTCATGGCAAGTCTCGTGTGTGTGTGAGTGTGTGTGTGTGTGTGTGTGTGTTGTGAAGCAGCTGTTGATGCTATTTGAGTCTGTAGCTTGGAGCAGAGGCTGGAAAACGCATCGCTACACCTTTTTATTTTAAAGAGTCGAGCAGCCTGTGAATGAAATTTGAACCCAAAATAACAGTTGTCCAGTTAGTCTAATTGCTCATTAACATTTAATAAGAAATTAATTGTCTGTGTATTCCCAGAGATGTCCATTGATACTTCTTGGATGAGCACACCTGCAGATTTCTTCAGTAAACAATGAGCTTTCTCTGCAAGCAGCAGAAGTTTCTGGCTCTGCAGGGTAACAGGCGAAGCTGCTGGGATCAGCTGCAGGGACAGGCTTAAAAATCTGTTTCTTGAATTGCTTCACTAGAAACAAAGCAGTGAGGCCCTGCCAGTGACCAGCCAGATATGCCAGCACTCCTGTCAGTGCTGTGAGCAGCGTATGGGAGCACTCACATGTGCCCAGTCCGAGCTCCTGGCTCCCATTTCCCCTCCAGGGACGTGTGTTTGCAGAAAATACTTTTGCAGCAGAGAATTTGCTCTTCCTGGGGAAGCTGCAGACACAGAGAACATGTGTTTGGGATCAGCGCTGAATGTGTTTGTTGATGCTGTATGAACTTCAGTAACGCCTTCAAGCCTTGCAGCATTTGCCTTGTCTCAACTTATGAGTTATACTTCATGGCAAATATGACACTAAAAAGCATTCTCAGAAGACATGGACTAAGGACTGTTTTTAGAAAGACCACACAAAACTTGGCAGATAGAGCAAAGTTATTTCTGCAGGGTTTATTTTCTGCATAGTTTGTTTTTATTCAGAATAAATGCGAGGCACATGCTGCTCAGTTAGGCTTGTGTGTTCATACAGTTGATACCACAACCAGCACAGGCAGACCTCCACGCTGAAGAATGGCAGCAGGAACTGGGAGGCAGCAGGAGGGTAGTGTCACAATGTGCTTATTCTACGCTTTATTCATACCTGGGCATCCATCTGAGACCACTCTTGGGTACTTACTAACAGCCAGCTGGGAGGAGGTGAGGTCAGATCTGCTGGCACATTTGGGGGTTTTTTAACTGCATTGTGAGCAATACTCAAATGTAGGGTGTACATTTGCAAGGGAACTAGTCCTTTGGGGTAGTGCTAGGTGCCCAGTGAGATTTAGCACACTGAATGTAAGTTAATTTAAACAGTGTTTTATGGATTTACATAAACTTCATTGATGTCTATTTGATCACCCTAGGATCACAGAATCACAGAATATGCTGAGTTGGACGGGTCCCATCTGGATCATCAAGTCCAACTCCTGGCCCTGCTCAGGACACCGCAGGAATCACACCATGTGCCTGAGAGCATTGTCCAAACTCTTTGGGAACTCTGTCAGGCTTGGTGCTGGGACCACTTCCCTGGGGAGCCTGTTCCAGTGCCCAGCCACCCTCAGGGTGAAGAAACTTTTGCTGATATCCAGCCTAAACCGCCCCTGACACAGCTTCATGCTGTTCTCTTGAGTCCTCTCACCGGTCTCAAGAGTGCAGAGATCAGTGTCTGCCCTTCCACTTCCTCTTGTGAGGATGTTGAAGAGCACAATAAGTCCTTCCCTCAACCTCCTCCTTTCTAGGCTTTTTAGGATATAAAATAAGTGGAATAAGGCCTAATAGCCTTAGTGATCCCTTAGGGGGAATAATACTAATATAATAATAAACATATCTAATAAGAGGCTATAAACTCAATTACTTTGGAAAGTTTTGACAAGCTTTGACTTTGACTGTGAAACAGGAGTCAGTGAGGGCGTCTTGAAGAAAACAGTTTCCTGAACTGGCAGGGTCAGATTGATAGATTTTTTCAATGACTCATTTGTATCTCAGGTTTTACTTCAGTCTTTATAAATGTATCTTATAGCTCAAGTGGGATTTGCTGAATTCCTTTGTGAGCAATTACCCAAGGATAATACTGGATATTCACTGGAATGACATTGCAGAAAGTACTAAAATTCACCAACATTCTCATGAGCTTTTCACTTCAAAAGTAATCTAGAAAAAAAAAAGGAAATATTTGAGGCTTGTGTTACCAATAAAGTCTTAGCATCTGTGGTGACAAATGTCCCAGGGCACCTGGGGAGTATTTGAAGGGGATGCCTGTAGGAATTCATTTGTTCACTGTTGCCTAGCAAGGGGAAGCACAGAGGCCACCACAATGTGACAGACATGTGAAGACTGGACTGGGACAGACAGATGGCAGAGCCCTGTGCCTGGTGACATCTGATGGCCTGAGGTGAATTTAGATGTGTTAGGTGGTTCACTGAGTTGGACAAAGAAGGGTTTGACTAGCTATTTTAATTAAAATAAAACCTAGGAAAGCTAAAATATATCAAACCTCAATTGCTTACAATCAACAGTTAGATTCGTCCTAGAAAGCCAAGTACTGCTTCCTAAATCTCCTAAATGACTAAACATTCATAGCATTGACTGGCATCTATCTCTTCTGTTCCTACCATATCAGAGTATGCTCAAGGAGTTGTCTTTTGCTTTTGATACTAAGTGATCCTCAATAATTTTGGGTAGTTCAATTATCCTGCTTGGAGTAGAAGCTCCATGACTGAATCATCTTCCAGTGGTTCTAGGGACTGCGACTACTTAGGGGCCGGGGAGAGAATCCTAGGACATCAGCCCCTACCCACAGAGGCCCACAGCATCCTGTAGAATACTTTGTGAATTTTATGGGTATTGAGACCATCAGTAAACTCACCACTGTTCTAGAGATTAGAGTTATATATCTTGGGACTATTTTGATAAACCCTTCTCCAA
Source organism: Geospiza fortis (assembly GCF_000277835.1). NCBI lineage: Eukaryota > Metazoa > Chordata > Aves > Passeriformes > Thraupidae > Geospiza > Geospiza fortis. The sequence continues at coordinate 230,785 of NW_005054635.1, forward strand.
TTTTGTGGATTTTTGCTCAGTCTGTCTGTACACCTCACTTTCAGTTGCTACTAGCCCCTGCCAAGTAGAAATGATGTACAGGACTGCAAGCCTAGAAGCATCCCTCATAAACTGAAGCCAGTCTTTGAAATAGTTATTTGATGCATGCAATTGTGCAGAACTCCAGGAAATGTTAGCCATGGCCTGGTGGTTGTGATGTTCAACATCAGTAGATGTGTTCCTTGACTGAAAGTTTTGTAATTGTGCATGTTGAATCTTCACCATTGCATGCACCTGGTCCAGGATGGTCCAGGATGCAGCTTGCTGGGGCAGAAGATGAGTCACTGCAGCTGCTTTCTTGCTTAGGGTCAGTTTCTCAAGACTGGCCACCAAGTGAGTAGAGCAGGAAATAAGGTGCTGCCCAACAGCAGCCAGTGATAGACTCATTAGAAGACAGTGATCTCCAGCAGGTTTTGGAAACGGATGGTGTGGCTAAGCCAGTTCCCTCAGGTGACCTGTGACCAGGCTACTGCCCACACTCATCAGGATCTGATTAGCTCCCCTGTAAGCTTTTTCTATAGCCAGCTGTTTCAGCTCACATAAATATGCACCTCACCTGTCTGCAGCTTTGTTTGCATTTTGTGGTGTGAGATCATTGATCAGCCCACCATGAGCCTGCCAGTTATCCCAATGATTCTGGTATAAAAAAGAATATGAAACCACTAAGCTTATGTAAGCAGGAAACTGAACTCATGGGAGTTCAACTTCTGATGTTAGTGAAACCAAATATGTATTTCAAGTTGTTTTTTTTTTTCATCTGTGTAGGACCGGGGGTCTGGCTGGGTATCAGAATAAATGGAATTTCTACTACCCAAGTGGATTTATAGTTTCCCTTGGAGACACAAGGCTTGTGGACAGAGGTTCCATTTTAGTTGATCTGATGTAGCTGGGAGAGACAGACAAGTGTTTAGGCAGATGAGCTGTTTTCCAGGGTAATGCAGTAGGTCAAGTGATTTGGCAGATGCTGAGAAAGCAGATCCAGGCAGTAGAAAAGTTTAGCTTTTATAGTCAGGCATTTAGTGTATCCACATGGTTTGCAGATGCACTCCAGAAGGCCACCAGCTGAGGATTTTTTGCTTCCCCAAGGGAAAACCTGGTCCAGGACCTCCCATGCATGCTGTGACCCTAGTCTGTCGTGACCCAAAGCCAAGTCATGATGGGCAGACTTGTTCCTTGCTCATGCCAACTCCAAAGCTTACTTGTCCTCTCCCTCCCAGGACGACTACTTCCTGTGACCAGTCTGACTGCTTCCCTAAGTCCAGGATTGCTTCAGAGCTTGGCGTAGATGTGAGCACCATGGGCTTTTAGTTTAACCACTTTGGAGTACACCAAGGACATGACACAGCCAAGAAATCTTTACTTTTGATGTGCCTGATCTTTCAGATGATGGAAATCCAGACACGCAGAAACCAAAACAGCGTTGATTGGGTTGGAATATCTCTTTCTTCTCTTTCTTAAACTCCTGCTGCCCATGGCTGTTCTTGTCACTTTGATCCAAGGAGGAGTGTGGCCCCATAAATGCGCCCTTTTAAAACACAGCAAGAAGTCCCTTGTTTCATGATCTGGCTCACCAAATTCCTTCTGCTGGAATGCTGGCCTACAGTTTGATGTGGATTGCAGTTTTGATAGTTTTTTCTTCTAAGATGTGCCCCCAAAACTGTGTGGACTACAGTTAGGTAGGTTTGCCTTGGCCAGGCTGAGATGTGCTCATACCACAGAGCGCATTATGTGCACATAATACAATACAGAGCAATGCAATGCAATACAGAGCTTGTAGTATGTCACCTGCATACTCCTCTACATCACATCACGTGCACCTATGTAAGCAGCTAAAAGGAGTGATGAGCGAAGTAAATAGACAACATAATGCAAAAGGAATGAAAGTTTGTTTTCTGCTGATGGAGGGATGCACTCCACCAAGGCAAGCAGCTGTGCTGGAAGAAATGTCACAGTGCATTCCTTTGTGTGCTTGATCCTGGTGGAAACATGATTTAGCAAAGAAATAGCACTAGTAATGGAAGAGATGAGAAATGTAAACAAATAGATGCTTGGTGATTTCTACTGTATCTGCTTCTTATCTTTAGTATTCGCTGTGCACTGGGGGCAATGGAAACTCATTTAGGATGCCAAGGAATAAAGGAAAAACTTTTTCAATTATTTCCCATCCAGAAATTCACAGCAGAGAACCTTGTGTCTCCAAATATTGCCTATATTGGAGACACAAGATGTTGATGTATACCAGCTAACAGAAGTCATGGAGATGTCTTTTGGAAAGAACTGTCTCAAGGAAAATCAGAGATACCCAATAAAAACTTGGCAGCCTTTGTGTCAGCAGATGAAAAGTTGTCGAAACTATGTGAGGAGTAGCATGAAAATGAGAACTGAGTGAACAGCAGTTTCCTGAGACTGATGGGTTGGTTGAAACAAGAGAAACAAAATTTGAAAGTGCATGAAAATTGTTGAGGTCATTGTGAAAGGAAAAAACCACATGCTTGTGGCCCAAAACAAACAGGAGATCTGGTGCATGATGTAAGGAACTTGGGACTTGAAGGAGAACAAGGAGAGGAAGCATCCCCAGTGCAGTGGAGCAACTCCTCTAAATCAGAAGCAGAAAACAGCAGCTCAGGCTGGACACTTGCCAGACCTTCACAGGCAAGCTGACGGATGGAGGCTGGAAGACTTTTCCAAAGTGGTAGTAGCTGCAAGCAGATGCCTCAGTCATAGAGTGTTTCAGGGCTAATTGTATTGGTTTTGACAGGCTTTGTAACAGCTGTATTTCTGAACTTCCTGAGGGAGCAAAGGCCAGGGCAGGAGGTGGAGCTGGTAGTTAATTTATAAAGCATCCTTTGGGAAAGGGGACTTGGAAGATTTATGCCCCAGGGCTGGCAAACAGTTCTCTGGCGTGGTCTGGGTGAATGTGGCAAGAAAAAGATCAAATCATTAATCTCAGTTCCTGTAGGGAGACTCAGCTTGTAAAGTAAGGTGAGCTGGAGAGAAAGCTGCTGGAGGAACTGCTGTTGTCAGGTTTGTCCATTTGACCAGAGGAAGGTGGGTGACTACCTGGGTGAACTGCCTGTGTGTTCATCACACCAGACCGTGCTTTTCTAAAAAAATTCTTCTTTTTTTAACATACTACTCAGCTTTGTGCGAGTTACCTGGAAACCCTGGTGACTCCCTGAAGATGACTAGCACAGGGGCAGATCTGGTGGAGTATTCAGGTTCCCTCCCTGCCTGGAAGGGCAGCCAGGTGGAACCACAGGCTTTTTATGCAAAGAAATTATATCTTTGGGCTTGAAACTGCTGCTGCCCCTGTTGATACAGAAGAGAAAGCAAAACCTTCACAATAGCAGTCACTGCAGACAATAAACACAAAACACCCACCTCCTGCTTCTCCATCCCTCAGCTGCTTTCACAGAGCTGCTTTTAAGAAGCCATGGAGGAGACAAGGAGGCTTAAAGAACAGAACGTTTTTTCAGTGATGACAACACAGATTAGTCCCAGGGTATACCACATAGGTTGTCTGGTGTGAATCTAACAGCTTACCAGAAATAAAATAGTCTGTGGCTTAATGGGAATGAAAACACCAGTTATACCCCGCAGCATCAAGTAGCTGTAATCATGGCACTCCCTTGAATGTCTGGGACTGAGACTCTATGTTCATTAATGTGGGCCAGGCTTTTCCACTCAGCCCTGTGTGTATTTTGAGTGTATCCATCTGTTCAGGGGGAAACTGCTGCTGCAAGTCTCCCACAGGCCAAGGGGAAGGGATTAAACACTGCTCTGGCAAAAGCGGATCGCTGCTTGTGTTCTTTTGAGACAATTTAGTAAGTGACACTCTGAAATGAGCTACCTACCCTTACAGTTTTAATCAATCCCTTTCTACCAATGAAGAGAAAGAAATAGGAGCAGATATAGGCGAAGAACATGACACTTTTCAAAACAAAATAGCAGCAGGCAAAAAATAATACTAACAGTCACTAGTTACAAAGGTGCTGAAATCTCACTGGCGCTTGGGGAGCAAGGGGAAACTCCAAATGGGGGAGTGACCCCCCCAAGAGGGTGCTCTCCTCAAGCGACTGCATGGTCTGGGAGACACGAGGAAGATGCAGACAAACTGCCGGTGCAGCCTTCTCTCTGGATCAAAAAGCCGGGAAGGCAGGAGCTTCCCAAGCAGTTCTGGTGGCAGAATTGCTGGTATAGCAGAGGCGTTGGCCTGTGGTTCACTGGGTGTTGGTGCTCTGGTCTTGCTGCCTCCTGCTGAGCTCCACCGGTGTTGGTGCTGCTGTTCCCAAGCTGTGGGTGTGTTGGGGGGCAGAAACAATCTCCCCAAGCACTGAGACAGCACCCTCCAGCCCCTACAGCTCCAGCCCCACCCTGCAGAATTCACTCCGAAACAGGCTTTGATTGTGAAATGCATCTTGTCGTGTCGCTGCTGTTGTGGGTCCACAAACCTGCCTGAAACAACCCCCTCTCTCTGAAGGCAAGAGAGAAACTAAAAAACCCACTAAGGGGAGCCTCAGGCTTGAGGCAGAGCTTGGAGGCAAGGGAACTCTGCTTGGGTGACCCTGGCTTTAAAAAGACCCAGCACCTGCTGGCCCCATGTTTCCCAGCACACTGCCGGGTCTCAGAGAGACAGTAACAATTTTGGGCACAGATAGATGTGGAATAAAATAACATTTTGGGTTATCCACCATACTGTTGCTGCATTTTCTTACCTGCAGGATACACTTAATTTGCAAAATTTTGTCCCTCTGGCTCTATTGTTAATATTTCCAACTATATTTTTCTGGAGATGTAAGAAGACTTCATAGATCTCAGAAATGTACTGCGTTTCTACCCTTTTCTTTATTTTTTTGCAATAAAATATAAAAAGAAATCCCAAAACTAAAGCCAAGACCCAAAATTGAGATTCTGAGATCCCACAGAAGGCATCAATAAATCAACTTTTGTCCTAAGGAACCCTGGTAACATTCGTTCCTGTTTCTGTATGGGGAATACAGAGAAAACTGAAAACAGGACCTTGCAAGTGTTAGACATTTCTTCCCGTTTTTCTGTATAAATGAGTATTTAATCAAATGTAGTTCTCAAATTTTCCTGCTTCATATTTCCTTATTATTGTTTCTTTTGGAGCTTGCTGCTTATATTCAGTTTTTCTTGTAAAGCTGTACTGTGGCTGAACTAAGTGAAAAGCTGTGTCAGACATAAACTCTACCAAGAGCCAGAACAAGTCTGTGGTTACCCTTCCAAATTTTTACAAAGGAAATGTATCATTGAACTGGTAATTTTTTTTTATTTCAGTGGATATTTGGGGGCTTTAAAAATTTTTTTCTAAATGCAATTTGTTTTAGTTTATTAGCCAGCATCTGGCTTTTTTGTCTTGTTTGTGCTATTTACAGAGGAAGCAATCAGTGTAGTTTCTGTGCTCTTTTTTGGAAAAAGCATGATGTCTGACCTCAGTAGCCCTTATTCCTTAGCCATTGATGTAACCACTGCAGACAGATATACTGATGCCCACCTTTATGTATATATTTTTGGAAAACTTGGGTGAATGACTCATGGAGTTAGTGCATCACCAACTGTAATTGAGAGAAGCTCTGTATAGAACTGCTTATTAGAGCAGCAAGATGACAGACATTGATACAGGAGGATTTTAAATATCCAGTTTCATCAGTGCATAGTTGCACTGAGGAGGGATAGGCTTGAAACACAGTGTCCTAATTCCCCCTGGGCTCAATGTCTTGCTTGAACATGGGGGAATATAAAACGAACACATGCTTGGTCCTGTAAAGTTTGATTCAGCTGTCAAGCAGAAGACAGTCAAGTTATATGGTAGGTAAAACATCATCATAGAAATGTGAGTAGAAAGTGCATTACTTACTAGCCTGAGTAGTGAGAGAGGGAAACACATGTGAGTCTCCTTTCTCCCATCCCTTGTCCTGGCTGAAGCTGTTTGCCTTCACCAGGCATCTGCTGGCTGTCAGCTGTCAAAGGTAGTTAGCAGTCCCTGGCTTTTGTCACGCCTGCAGAGGTTTGTCTTTGCTCAGGAGTGAGCAGGGCTCATCGATAGACATTTAAACTAGATGTGTCAGGGAAGGAGACAATGTCAGGCTTGCCCCTGGCAAGCTGTGGGATGACATATCAAGGTTAAAGGGACAGGGTGCAGGTGAGGGTCCTCAGCCAGCGGACCTGAGATGTGCTGGCCACACTGGAGTGCATTTGATGTCTTATGGAGACAAGCCAGGGGCTCCTGAGGTAACAGAAGCCAAGAAACACCAGTGAAATATCTCAGTGAGATTAGAAAGTATTCCTCCAAGAGGGCAGCATGAGCTGGCAGCTCAGCTGAGGTGCCTTTGCACCAGTAGACCCTGTGGGCAACAAAAAGGAGGAGGAGGAAGCCACTGTGCTGCTGTGAAGTTATAACCTCATTGCCATTGCTGAAACTTGGCAGGACAAATCCCTTGACTGGATTGCACCTATGGATGGCTACAGGCTGTTCCAGAAAAGTAAGGGTGGAGGGACTGCCCTCTGTTTCAGGAGGTGGATTATAAACCCTCTGTTCTGGCCTTATTAGCTCGGGAGCCCAGTCCCGAGGGAGACTGGGTACCCGAGTTGCCAGCTTAGCTCAGGCCAATGCCAGGGGGCTACCCTCTAGCAAGCATGATGATTATCAGCTCTTGCAGTGATTGCAAGCTCTTAGGATTTCAGCTCTTGCTTGATAGGCAGGGGTGCTCCCGGGCTGAGGCTGTTGCAGACAGCGGAAAGAGGAGAAGGAGAGGCGCTGGCTGGTTCCACAGAGATGGCTTTATTGGGGAGGTCTGTGAAGGGTCGTGGCGGCAGCTCTTCTTCTGCCGAATGGGCTAAAATATGCCCATTTTATAGGTTTCAGGGGGATCCAGATTTGACCAATAGTAAGGGTTAAAGTAACATAGCCTATAGGGTTACAGAGATAAGCTTTGGGGCAGAGGTCAGGGGGACAGGAACTTATGTTGCTGTCTCAGCATTCCTGTTATTCAATTCTTCATGGGGCTTTACCTATGTCCATGGAGTTTACTACAGTGGATTGAGTGTAAAGTTCTGTCTCTGAAGAACAGGCATGAGCAAGTTGACTGCCTGTGGGTAAGAATCAGAGACAGCAAAGAGAACCTCATGGCTGGTATGTTCCACAGGCTGCTCAACCAAGGGGAGCCTGCTGACAAACCAGCTGCAAGAGGCATTGTGCTTGCAGGCTCATGTCTGGCCAGGGGCCTTCAACTCTGGGCAAGTAACAGGACGAGCTGTGGGCAGTCCAGGAGACTCCAGCAGTGTACAGAGGATAACTTCTGAAGCCAGGTTATAGACAGCCCTACCAGAGGGGTGTGATACTGGACCTGTGGGTTGCCAACACAAGTTAATTTGAGCTGTCAAGATTAGAGACAGCCTGGGCTGCAATGATCATGCACTCAAGGAGTTTGCAGTCCTGAGGGATATGGGTCAGGTAAAGAGTAAAGTCAGAATGATGAATTTTAGAAAAGCAAAATTCTAGGTTGTCAAGGATGCAGTCAATAGGATCTTCTGGGAAACTGCTCTTGAGGGACAAGGGAGCAAAAGAAGCCTGGTGGGTCCTTAAGGTTGCTTTCGGTAGAGCACAAGAACTAGCAAAAGGAGGAAAAGTTCAGGCAAAGAAGGCAAAAGACTGGAATGGGTTAGTTGGAACCTGCTGGTTGAACTAAAGTATAAGAAAGAAATCCACAGTCAGTGGAAGCAAGGACAGATACCCAGGGGAGACTATAGAGTCACAGCCCAGTTGTGTAGGAATGGGGTGAGGAAGGCAAAGGCAAAGCTGGAGCTGAATTTCACAAAGGTCACAAAGAAAAAATAAAGAGCATCTATGCATCTGTCAGCCAGAAAAGGAAGGTCAAAGAAAGCATTTGTCCCCTTGATGAGCAAGGCTGGCAAATTGAACTAAGGTGAGGAGAAGCCTGAGGTGCTCAAAAGTTTTTTGCCTCAACCCTCACTGGCAGCCTCTCTCCCCATGCCTCTTGAGTGAATGGACTGTAAAATGTGGCTGGGGGAAGCCAAGTCCCTCAGAAAGAATTAGGTTTGTGACCACCTGAGGAATCTGAGCATACATGAGTCTATGGGACCTGATGAGATGTATCCCAGAGTCCTGAGGGAGTTGACTCTACAGTTGCCAGGCCACTCTCCATGATACTCAAAAAGTCATGTCAGTCAGAAAATGACAAAGTAAGTTCAGCTTTCCTGTATTTGCACAGCCTCTTACACTAAGGGCTGCATCTACCCCCCTGAGCAAGTAATTGCTGGAAATTGCATGCTTGTGTTTCTGTGTCATCAGGCTTTTCCTAGAGTTTTGTGACTACTCTCATCTTCCTTCCTGTGATTTTGAAGAGTAGCCCTCTCTTGATAACTCCTGAATGACTGCTATAAATTAACTGTCATGGGCATTTGCAGGAGGATTGTGGCATGCTGCAAAATGAAGCTGCATGTTGCATTTTTGAGAGGCTACACCACTGTGCATTCATCAAATTCTCCACAGACTGGAAAATAACCTTCTATTACTCCCACAAACAAGTGTGGAAAGTTGTCTGCTTTAATCCAAGGACCCCCCCTTCGCCTTGCTTTGCTCTCACAATTGCTCTGTGTCAGTCCTTGAGGTCTGCATTGTGAGACCTTCCTTTCTGCACCAATGGCCACTGCTGTTACTGAAGTACAATTTAGGGCAAAGGCTGTGTAGTCAATGCTGCCATTCATTTGGAAGAAATTTAATGTTGGCATTTTCCATGCTTGGTACTGCCAAGTGCCACGCTCCCTGATCCTGATTAGCAAAGCATTTGAACCTACACATAAAGCTCTCTATCAGTGCTTGCATTGATTTCAGTGGAGCCAATTACACATTTAAGTTTTCAAAAGAAGCTAAAATTATTAGGTTGGGAGTGACAGAACTCTCTTTCTGGAGAGTTAATGAATATGTAAAATTAATCCTTTTAGAAAAAGCAACCAACCCCCATCCCCAGTTAAAAAGGGAGTTCATGATCTTTGCTCTAATACCTTAGGTGAATCAGACAAAAGTGGGAGCAAGTGCACAACACACAGACAGCAGAGTCAAATTAACACTGACATAATCATCCCAATTGGAAATTATAAGAGGCTTTCTTTGAAACCACTATTTTTGTAGAAGAAACTTTAGTCTACATACAATTAAGTTTTAAAACCAGGCAGCCATTTAAGCCTCATAGCTGGTAATTTGAGGTCTTCATGTGAATGTATTTTCCTATGTCAATGCTAATTTATTTCTGAAAAAAAAAAAGAAAAAAGATTACTATTATAAGAAGGATCTGTTTTCTATGGGGTTTCTCTTGAAATACAGGCATAAAAAGGGCTGAAATCTAAACTAAAATTGCCAGGCATGGAAACCAAATTGTAGATTTCTTTGTCAGTAAAATGATCCAAGTTCAGGCCAGCCTAAAAACATAGATTCTTCATCTGAATAGGATATTATCAATTACATCAATAAAAACCAAATGTGCAAGAAGCATTTGACTTCTGATGTAGTCTCGGTGATTTTCCTCTATCTTCCTGTGAAAAAGCGTGCGTACCCTGGGCTGGCATATGTCAGTAAATAAATACTGTTTGTGCTAACTTGTGTGAGCTACCTGGATTTAAGCATGAAAGTGGTTGCTACAGACTTCCTTATAACATAGTGGCAGATGAAGTATTGGGCACACACATGAAATGACTATTTTTAAATGTTTATTCCCGTGTTTATTTTTCTTTCAAATACTGCTGCAGTAACAAGTTACTTGTACTTTACTAGTGATTTTGTATCTTTCCCCAGTAGACTAAAACCAGACAGCAGATATAAAGGGAAATCATGATGAG
>NW_005054635.1:240733-248268 GCF_000277835.1 Geospiza fortis
CTGCTTAAGGCTGCAGCTATGTCCTAGCAATCATTTATCTTACATCAGTTAAACAAAATGTGCAGTACCATTGTGTTGCTAGGCACTGTGTCTGCAGGTGAGAAAGGGAGCAGATGCAGGGGGATGGTGTAACATGCAGTTCCCAAAGAATCAGGTGTTGTCAGAGTGACTGTCTGCTCCTGGCATCTTCCTGGGGGGTCTGTGGGAGAGGACTTTGGGAACCTCATAAAGCAGATCTACACATGTGCTTTGCCTTGATGGGGTGGTGACCCTCTGTGCAGATGATTTTTCTCCTTCGGAGAGAATACTTCTAAAAAGGCAACAAGGGAGCTTCTGAGAAGCAACCCCAGCGTGTCTTGATAGAGTGAGAGGGTTCAGGCAGGATTTGGGAGGGGATTTTTGTGCCTCAAAGACAAGCAATGTATTTAACATCAGTGTGGCTGCTGACATTTCTGAGTTATCCAAGTATTTACACATGCATGGAAATTGACAAGCTCTGTGGTCAAGTGAGATGAGATTAAAGAGCAAGTATATTCCTTGGAAAGTGATGTGCTGCTGGGTAAAGGCCTAATTGGACACAGGCCCTGACAGCACTTTTAACTCATACTTGCAGCTTGGGTGATGAAAATTAGTATCAGAAATGTGATTTGTCTAATGTACATTGACAGTAGGTTAGAAGGATCCTTTTCCTGATAATCTGTGGGACAGCGCTTCAGACATGGGTGTCCTAGTTTGTCTTACAGTTTTGTTTTGTGGTGTTTGGGGTTTTTAAAATTTATTTTTTAGTTTTCATTTTTGTATCACTTGTTTCTGGCATTGCATTTCAGATTTCTGTGACTCTTGTAGTCCATTTTACTCTTGGTTTTGATATCTTAGTAGAGCTTCCAGGACCATGCTTATGCTTCACTATAATTTATTTGCAGTTGCCTCATTTTTCTACACATTGTTTCTTTTCCACTTTTTTTTGCCTCCTCATGCACTTTTAGCTTGCCATTGCACCCTTTTATTTTTATACGGAGGCTGTTTTAGACCTTGCCCCAGAGAATAATTTTTAAATAATCTTGGACTGCTGGTATGTTTAAATGCTGCTTTACATTCTGTAATTCTTTGACTCAGAAGACTTGAACATGTCAGTTTTACTTAGAAGTGTCTTTCTAGTTGTGTTAGTTGAAACCAGAAGTGCTTTGGGAGTTTTTAGCTGCAATGTCTCATTTTATGCGTTGATTTTAAGCCGACATGAAAATAAAAAGTTTTGGTCTATAAAACAACTAAATGTTCCTGCAAAATATTTCTCTGTGTGCAAATTGTCTTGTCAATCAAATTGTCTATCTACAGCTATCAGTTCCAAAGGGTACTACTTAATAATCTGCTTTACACTGATAAAATATCTTGTCTCAAAATTTTCAATAATTAAAAAATTGTTTTTAGAAAACATGGGAGACACATGAAGTCACATTTGTGAGAGTACAGCAGGATATCAAAAGGTTAAGTAACTTATCAGAGGAGTGGTACTCTCAGCCTCCTGACCTAGAACCAGAACTACCATTCTTTCCTAAATTAGTACTTTCTCCAGGGATGCAAAAGCAAAGCCTCTGACATTTATTATTCTGGTGTGTGTCTTTTCCCAGGACATTACATTTCTGTGGATACATCTTACGAGGGTGAGAAAGCAGTGCTGTCCAGCCCTGACCTGTACTCCGAGGAATGGAGCTGTGTCAGACTGATCTATCAGATAGCAACAACTTCAGACGCCTCACCTGATCCTGCCAGGCTCAACCTGTACCTGAGGCAGGAAGGAGAAAGTTTTGATCGTTTGCTGTGGTCAGCCAAGGAGCCATCAGACAGCTGGCTCATAGCTAGCTTAGATTTAACCAACAGCACGAAGAAGTATAAGGTAAGCCCAGATAAAGAAGATGCCACAGGCTTTCTGGTGCATATACCGGGCTGCACAAACTTGTTTTTTTAATATATGCAGACTTTGAGCCCTATTCTTGGCTTTCATGTCTAAGACTGGCAGCACAAGTCAGCTGAGCCCTCTGTCCCTGGCACCCACGAGCAGAGCTGGCACAAGGCAGTGCTCTGACCAGCAACTGTTTGGAACAGCTCATGGGGACCCATGGCCAGCTGAGGCCTGCCATGAGGATGCTTCATCTCCTGGTATCCCTGAGGAGCTGCTGGTGCCACACGGCAGATACAGGAACCCCCAGCTCCTGCGTCTGCAGCTGTGCTCACTTATTCCTTCTCTCTGTGCCTTTCTGGAAGGAGTCACATGCTGACAGAAGAGTATTTCTACCCAGAAACCATCATGTTGCATCACTCACAATAATGTCTTGCATAACAACAGCTGAGGAATATGGAATTCCATACTCTTAAGGGTGGGAATTTTTTGCCTTGTCTCATTGTCCTTCAGCGTGTCTTCTGTGGTTAAAGAAGAACACTGGCTCCATCTTTAATGCATTCTGCCAAGCTCTTTCAGCAAAAGCACAACTGACTATAAGAGGATGATGGTTCCTCAATTTAATTTGTTCTCTTGTTTATCCTGTTTAAATATTCAAGGTACTAATGAAATTCTAAAATTGACAGTTTGGTTTATATTGTGCAGCTGGTACTGGAAGGTGAAATGGGACGAGATAAATCCACCAGTATAGCAGTTTTTGAAATCAAAATAACTTCTGGATATTGTATTGGTAAGTACTCTTCTCTCAACCCTCATATTCTCTGCATGGAAGAGAATGCCTTGTTGGCAGTTTTAAAACTGGATGGAAGATCTGGCTTTAAAAAAAAGCCAATGGCTTTTTCCTAATTGAAAAGTACACTGCCATATTCAATACAGATGATTTTTAAGCTAAGAGTGCACAAACTAGTAAGTGGGGTTTTTTCACCTATCTCTGCAGTACATATACACACGCGCGCATGCACACACACACACACATATATATATATGCGTATTATATACAACAATATAATTCCAAATCTATTTATTGTTCAAGCAGGAACAACTGTTATATTTTAAAAAGCTTTGCACTGCTTCAAATATTAGGCGTAACAGCTGCATGACTATTTCTGCTCTCTGCCTGCTCATGGCTTCCTTACAAGTATCATCTTGAGGCTACAGACAAAAAACTGTGCTGATACATATATATTTACGCTTACTAACATTTCCTCATGATATTTGCTAAAAACTGCTAATGAAGTTCAAAAATTCCAGTGTCTAGGAGGCTGGGAGATCTTTACATTTCTTGAGAGCTCTGGTGGAGTCCAACCAAGTTGTCACAATTCTTTAGCTCTGTGAAGGAGACAAAGCAGTTGCATTACTGTTATAAAATACTTATCCTGCTTTTCTTCTGGCCATCCCTGATTTACAAGTGAAAGTTCTGTTTTGACTATTTACTACAAGGAGGTGGTGTATTTAAATCTGCTTTGTTTGGTTCTAAATTACAGCAGTCCTATCCTGGCAAATGGTGAATAGACAGATTGGTCCAAAGAGGATGGAAATGAAAATTCTATTAAAAAAATATCAAAAATTTTGGATAGGTTTACTTCTATTTATTATGAGCTCTTAAATGCTGTGTCCAGTTTTATAAATACAGGCATTATCTGCTCTGCCGTATGTGAAGTGAGGCCAGTGCTTACCAATTTGCTGTTCCTATTTCTGTAATGAAAATGTATGCACTCGGCTGGTGGTGTCTGCAATTGCAGAATGTGACTTTGAAGAAAATCATCTTTGTGGCTATGTGAACCGCTGGAATCCTAACGTCAACTGGTTTGTTGGTGGAGGGAACATTCGGAATTCTCAGTCTATCCTGCCCAAAGACCACACACTTAACAGTGCACTGGGTAAGCAACAAATGTAAAGCAGAAATATAGTGGAAAAATCTGAGTCTCTGATTCATGTATGACTCTCATTCTGCGAGTTATTATTATGTGAGTTGTTTCCATTGTGGGGTTGGGGTGGGGATGGTAAGAGTGATTTATGGGAAAAAAAGGGGATTAGAAAGAGGTGGGGAGCTTTTGCAGAAGTTCAGACAAAATTGCCTGTAAGCTTTATAAAAAGGTTGTTATACTCTTTGCTAAGATTCAAAAGTACTCAGAGATAAGAGTAGAATTTTGGATGTGAGAGCTGGAAAATTCAACTTTCTGCATATTCTAAATGTATGGACCACAGTAAGTTTAGATTCTTGTACTGCTGCCTGTACATCTGGCAGGGGTTTTCTTTCCAATGGCTATTGAGAAAATTGAGTAGGAAAACTAAGGTATTAAAACATGCTTGGAGAATCTTGGGTGAAACTGTACAGTTTAGAAGTCTTGTTTCTTTCAGTCAAATGTGGTGCTGTTAGAACATCCCCTCAGAGACATAATGCTGGGAAAAATTATTGGAATTTTTGCACTTGCCTGGTATGAAATGCTTGTCCTGTGACACCTTGCTCGGGGAAGAGATTTTTACACAGCTGTGAAGAAGGCTGTGGGATAATTTCACCTTTGCACAAAGTAACACAGCAGGTGATGGTCAGGACATGGGGCTGGTGCTGCACACTGTGTGTCTTGGACTGCATGATGCTTGTGGCAGTGCAAGGAGTCACATCTCATGAAAAGCAGGGTTGATCCTCTTTCCTTAACTCATGCCGCTGTGCCTTTTTATTTACTTCACAATTGTGTGAGTTGAGTACAGAGTGTCTCTCCATCACTTTGTCACCCCCTGGCACTAAAATGCCAGTTAAATTTTGATGGAAGTTTAAACTCACCACAACTTCAACAGCAGACAGTGGATCAGCCTATTAAATATGTATTGTGACAGGAAATGCTCCCAGGTGGGAGGGATGTGTTTTCTTGTAGCCACAGCATTTCTATTTCACACCAAGCCCTCACTGCTGAGCATTTACTGAGAAGACTTCAAGAAGCCTAAAGTCACAGAAGAGCCTTTTTTTTGCAAGAATTGGGCTGTGAAGTTGCATCATCCAGGGAGATTGTAGCTAAACTATGAGATGTGCTAAAACTGCAGAACAAAAGTGAAGCTGAGAACCTTGCAGGCAAGTATTGCTGAAGTCACCACTCCCTGGCAGTGGGCAATCTGGAGGAGACCCACAGCCAAGCAGTCCTTTCCCCTCCTTCCACCTGAGTGAAGCAAGAAGTGACATCTGAAGGTCTGAGACTGCTGTGTGCTAATTCGTGTAGTGGTGACACTCAAAGCGAACAGCACAGTTTGCAGTGGCTCAGGCTGAAGTACCCTTCCAGTCTGACACTTGTGTCTTCTCCAGGCTTTGTACTTGTGAAGAGCCACTTTTTGTTCATCAAATACTGTTTGATGCTGTGCTTCTGGGAGTACAGAAGAAGAAAAACTACAATGCACAGCATGTTTGTGAACATGGATGTGTCCTGTTTAAATTGAGATAGCACTCCCAAAATCAAAATATTAGAAGCTATACCCTTAGAAATCCTTCAGGTCATATTGGCTCATATTCATGATGGGAAGATACTCTCCTCAAATGTAATGCATTTTTCTGTTCATTAACATCTCCCAAAAATCTTCTTTAAGGATTTTACATAAAAACTCCAGTCCATGCAGTAAAAATAAGACATTTTTTATAAACCATATCCTAGATACACTAAGCAGATATGTAAGGACTAAAAGCTATTTGACAATAATTTGACATATTAAATGAACTGCTTTGTAAAAGATGAGAAAACATATGGCTTACAGTCTTGTTCATTTACTTGAATTGCTTCAGTAGAAGTTGCACTTAAGAGAGACTAAATTCTACACCGAGCTGTTGGGAGACAGGGAGTTAACATGTTTGTTGCACATTTTTCCATTTATGAATGGCTTCCAAAATTTAGAGTTTATTATGTTTCAAATGTAGATTAATGTATTATTTCTAATAATAATAAAGACTTAAGAAAAGAAAGAGCTGGGACTGACTATTTTGCCAAGTGGTATCTTAGCCAAACAATTTTAGGTTGTACATGGGAGGAAAAGAGAGGAAAAAAAACTTTTAGAATTACTAAAATTTTCTAGGAAGCAACCATTGTTGCTCATAGATATATATGTCTAGTCCTTGTTCATCTGCTGATACTTCTTGTACGGGGTGTTCTTTGAAGAGTGTCTGATACCAAATGTTTTTCTGCTTCTAGGTCACTACATGTATGTGGACTCTGTGTATGTCAAACATTTTCAGGAAGTGGCCCAGCTAATCTCACCAAGGACCACAGCCCCAATATCTGGCTGCTTATCTTTTTATTATCAGCTTAAGCAGGAAAGCAGCATTGTTTTTACTGTTTACTTGAGAGACATGAGTGGCTTTTATGAAGAGATCTGGAAAACAGACAGTGCACTGAATGCAGACTGGGCACTGGCAGAAGTTGACTTCAATGCGCCGTATCCCATGGAGGTAAAGCAATCCTTCCTGCTCAGTCCAGCTGTGACTTCCAGATTGCCTCAGATATGAGTGCTAACTCAGGCCAAGCCAGGAACATAGCAGGCACCATGCAGTATCTGAAAGATAGCTATAAAGATGTTGGTGATCTGTGATATGCTTTACCCTTTGCCTAAAGGTCAAGGAGGGATCTCTTTCCACACTCATGCTTGATTTTGAAACCAGGTGGTTTAGTGCTTAATCAGAATATCTTGGGAGGTTGTAGAGTCTCACTGATGGGAAGTTTTTTAGTTGCTGAATAATATCAAGGTTCTCTCAGTTCCCTGTTTCTATGACTCTCTGATTCATTTTTGAGGATGCTGATTATCGTAAAATAATGCGTAAGAAAAATACTGCAGAAGAAAAATTTTAAAAATTATTTGAGGTCTATTCTCCACCTTACTTAGATCCTGCAGTTCATGAGAGAAAGTCCAAACTTGGGTCCTTTGTACAGTAGTCCTTAAATGTGAAAGACAGCTCTTGATGGTTATTACAATGACTGTCAAAAGTATCAGAAAAAAATTGAATATTTTATTCCCTAGTGTTTTCTAAAAAGTACTCCAAACTTAGAAGACTGAAATAAACAGTGTATGTATATTATATACATACACATATACTTACATATATGTGTATTTTACACATATATATGTAATTTTTATATATATACAAACATATACTCTCTCTATACAAAACGTACTTCTAATACATGGATTACAGATAAATTCTACTTGCTTTAATTCTACCTAAGCTATTTGCTAATTCACCATAACCCTGTAGACTTCCAGAAATTACTAGGGCTAAAGGTCTTTTGCACTCTATAAAGTCAGTGATAATCCATTCAAATCATCAGACTTCATGTGAAAGGAAGGCAGCTCTCAGAAGGCTTCATAATACAGAATCATAATACAGTAAGTGAATTACTGATTCACTTAATATAAACTAAATTCATGTTTAAAAAGGGGAAAATCAGTCCTAACACTATCAATGGAAATTAATTAATGATCACTTAGAGCTTGGCAATACTGTTGTTGAGTTCGTGAAAATATCCTCTCATTTCCTGGTGGCATTCAAAAATCCATCCAGAATGTTGGAAACTTTCCATACAGGAATAAATAGCAAAACACA
>NW_005054635.1:248290-321173 GCF_000277835.1 Geospiza fortis
TAAGAAGATTAAAAAAAGATTAAAAAATATTGTCCAAGAGGGAGATGCAGATAATGAAAAGTATGGAGAAGTTACATCAATGAAATAACAGTTTTCAGCCCTTATAAAAAAAGATGGAAGTAGAATATGTTAGAGGTTCTTGAGAGTCATGAAGGACACAGAAAAGATTAACTGTTCCTTGTTTCTCAAAATTTACATTGCTGTTCCAAATTCTTAGTTACCATGTAACAGTTTTAAAATAAAGTGAACAGAGGGTCTTTTCTTATGTGATTCAACCATAGAACTCACTTCCACAACATAACATAGATGCCATTATTAAGATCAGTTAAAAAACTGATCAGAAAAATTAATGGGAAAGGAAGAATCCATCAGGAATATAATGTAAGGGAAGAAGAACTGAAAGCCTGTAATTGTCTTCAGAGCACCTGTAGGTGCTCTCTGCTGGAAAAAAGACACTGGGCTAGACAGGCCTTTAATCTGCTCAAGGAATTTCTATGTAATTTAACACAGTAATTATTTCAGAGATAATTTTATAGAAATAATATTAAACCTTAACACATAAATTATTTGGTTGCTTCCAGAGGGTGTTCTTCTTTGTTTCATCTAGCTAAAGGAGATTGCTCAGGATTCTTTCACTAGCTCTCCTAGTCTGCAAAACATCACAGGCATTGCTTTCACTGAAAAGAATCTCACTCTGAAAGCTTTTGTCCTTATTTCCTTGCTTTGTCCCTGGGGCTGGCTCTCAAAGTTTTCCTGTATCTCGGACCTTTGATACTTAAGAGAAATTTTAAGACACTTCCTCAAGAGTTATAGATGGTCCTGCACTTACTTGAGGAAATTATTTCCCCTGGGAATGACTAAATACAATACATTGTTTGATCTTTGTGGTAAACAAAACACAGCAATAGCTTTTCTGGTTCTTAAATAAATTCTGTATAGGAAATCTTCCCTGACAGCTAATGCCAAGTCATGGGTTTCAATATCTGAGGATATTTACAGAAAACTATAAAATTTAATATATTAATAGCAAAGAACATGGGGTTTTAGCTCTTGATCCAAACAGATTCTAGATAAAACCGGAAGTTTAGTCAGTACAGACTGATGATTGTGAATAGTGGTTTTGTATAATACAGTGGCAGAAGCCTTACTGCGTCTTTAAAAGTGGTGCATCATAAAGCAGAAGAGCTATATTCCTTTTGGTGTTTCCTTGACCTTGAGTGAGCAATGATCTACTGCTAAGGTCAGGCTCTGATTTATATCCCTAATAAGTGATATAATTTAATTAGTCCCAACACTTTCAGCCCTGTATGAGATGTGCTGGAGTGTGTCTGGGACATTCAGTCAGAATTCTGTATTTCAAAGATGTGTACAAAAATTATTGCTGAGTATATGGCAGACGAATAACAACTTACTATAATTTCTAGGTAATATTTGAAGTGGCTTTCAATAGCGCCAAGGGAGGTTATGTTGCCCTTGATGACATTTCTTTCTCTCCGGTTTACTGCAGCAATCAGACAGGTATGATGAGCTCTTGCTGCTATTTATCTCCCTTATTTCCTCCCTCTGCCTTGTCCCTCAGAGCTGTCTGTCAGTATTTGCAGTTTTGGTGCTACCTTCTCAACTGACCAGCACCACTGGGCTCCTCTTCCTTCAGAAGACATAACAGCAGATAACACCTGTGCCATTCATTTTTTTGGAAATCAATTCTTAATGCTTCCTTTCCAAAGACCTTGCCTCAGGGTTCTGCAGCTGGAGTGCTGGACTGAATGCTGTATTTGCATCACTACTGGTTTTAAGAAATTACCACTTGCAGGCTTGTCACAGAAAGAGAAGGCAGATTTTCCCAGGTGTGATGGTATGAGGAAGAAAATGCCCTGGGCTTTTCATTAATGCCAGTGTAGGCATTCTTCATGCTACATGCCCTGAGGTGTTCTACAGAGCCAAAACATGAGCTTTGCCTCCCTGTCTTCACTCCTCCAGGAGGTATTACTCATCTCAGGCAGGGCGCTCTGTCGAGTATTTGTTAAGTTTTCACAGCAACAGACACCACCTGAATCCCTGTGACCTCTGATGTAGAGGCACTTGGGACAAAGGACATTAGCATTGTGAATGCAGCCTCTTAAGTAGCTGCTTGCTGGGGTTTTACTCTGGCACTAAACGCTAGTCAAAAGTAGATGCCATCTTTTCCTTTGATCAGAAGTTTGAATTTTTTGGCAAATGCTTTAAAGTGATCAATGAAAAAGGGGCTGTTTTTTTCCCTTTTTATCTCAGAGTATCTGCTAGCGCTGCCTCCACTGCTGAAGTATCACTGCTGAAGGAGGTAGATTCCAGATACATTAATCATTAATAATCCACATCTCCTGGCTAAGTAAATCCATTGTTTCATTATCTCCTCAATAACTTTTTGGTATTTGCTTTATTTTGCAACAAAAATCCTAAGTTATGCTTGCAATTTTCACAGGGTTGGAGCTGCTTATCTGTTTTTTCCATTTTAATTTTCAGACAACTCCTATCTGTTGAGAAATGGGATAAATTTTATAGCATTTTCTGCCTCAATGGTTGAAGTTCAGATCTAATCTGAATGGATCAGAATCTGTTCTGAATATGATAGGTTCATCTAGAACTCCGCCTATTAACTTTGATTTTGAAGGTTGGTTTTGTGGTTGTTTTGGGATTTTTGTTTGAGAAATGAAAGTAAATTATTTACTTTATACTCTTTTACATGCAACATATACAACACATACTGTTTGATCCTTCAGACTTATCAATTATTGTCATCTTCAATTCTTCTGAGTAGAGATGTTAAAAAGCAAGAGCTCTCCATTCTCCTTGTATTTGGCCGTAGCAGTATATATAACAGCACTAAGTTTTTTATTTTTTTTTTCTGAAGTTTTGTTCAACAAAATCTTGATGTTAGCCAAATGGACGAAAAGGTACCAGAGTACTAAACCTGCTCAGCAAAGGCTGAGTCAGAATATGGGTTTAATGCCACATGGTTGTGCTCCACCTGCCTTTTCTTTAACTAGGAAAGCAGAGGTGGGAGGCCATGGCTGCAGGAAGAGTTAAGACACATAGGAGGGCTTAGATTTGGCCTATCTGAGACTGAAAAGACCTCAGGCATCACTCCAAAGCCACAATTTTTGTTCTCCTAAAGCTGATAGCCTGTGTACCTGCCACTGGTGCAAAAGCTCTCTTCGTCTCCATGAAGAAAGGTCATATGTGCTTCTGTAGAGTGATGTACACAATGTCCTGTGTCTGGGCTCCTGGCAAAGCCAAAATTTGCAGGATAGCTTTGGGTTCTGCCTCTCCTTCCCCAAGCACCTTCTATAAGCACCTTCACCTCACCTATGGTGAGGCCTTTGAAGAAGTAGAAATGTTTTACTTACTAGCATGGCCCATATAGCATTTTTTCAGACTGAGGCAAGTTCTGACCCATGAATTCCATACTGCAGGTCTAGAGAGAGCCATCTGCAGGGCTGGGCGGGTCTTAGCTTTGCTTTTAATCAACTTTACTATAAATGGTTCAGCTTTCTTCTCTGCAGTATTAGCACGGTGTGAGGCAAGCTCCAGAGCAAAGTTGCCATGAGGTGGTGAAAACTGTTTTGCTTATCTACTTCCAGCATGCACATGAACACATGTTACATGTAACTATAAAAAGGATTTTTAATAAATGCTCTTTAAAAAAATACTAAATGTTGATGTTCAGTGCACACACAGGCACATGGACACACTCATTTTGTCCTAATAATCTTTTGAATGAAGGAGCAGATAAAAACAAATGGTCTGAATGTCTTTGTGAATTACCTATCCTGGAGGAAGAATCTGGTCTTAGTATCTGGACCTCATTTGTGTTTTAGGGGGGCTATGAAGCAGGGTTTCTCCTGGCTCCAGCGAAAAGTATAAGAAGCTAAGACCAACTTGCAATAGAAATTTGATAGTTTGATTTCATCATGGCTGTGCACTATATGTGTAACATCTTTGCAGGTGCTTATCTTCGGTAAAGAAAAGCAAGATGAAGCAAAGTATGCTTTGGCATCCTTCTGCATCAAACCTATGTTTATCACACTGTACTCATCCTAACAGAACATATGCATCTTTCTTTTAGGAGTTCCTTTCAATCCTGCCAATGCAGGCTGCAATTTTGAGGAAGATCTGTGTAATTTCTACCAAGATCACAAAGATGGCCCAGGATGGAGCAGAGTGAAAGTGAAGCGCAATGTGTATAGAGCAGGAGATCACACTACTGGATTCGGTGAATCAAAACTGCTTTCTCCTAGAAGAGTCAAACTACATATAAGTATTGTATAAAAGATTAAGGTTAACCTATTGTATCATTGTTCACTCTGTTAAGAAATATCACTGCCACAATAATTAGCTTGCCTCAGTGCAGCTCTCTGCCATTGAAGATCAGGGCTTACAGCTTGGTCCTGTCTGGAGCTCTGGCTGTGCTTCCCCACGTGTAGAGTAGGAGGGTCACCTATTGAATAGTCAGGCAGGACCACAAATCAGACTATCTTCACTGTACTGCTCTGTAGTTGCTGGAGGGATGAATCCAAAAAAATATGGAAGTAAATGTAATAGTAGGTTAATGCATTGTTTTCAGAGAGGAAAAGTGGTCATTTAGCTCTTCTAGGCTTAGGATAGTTGGCTTTTTTAATGAAAACATAAATATTGTGTAGTGAAACCACATGATGAAAAGACTGTTAATAAGTTCTGAAATTCAGACATCTCTTTGAGTAGAGTATTCATGGTTATTAATCATATGCACTGAGGTCTCAGTTCTTTATACTTGGTGCAGGGAATAATAGGCCTTGTACCCCACTCTCCTTTTTTTTTTTTGTCTCACAGTGGTAACCCTGTGAAAATGATAGTTTTCCAGTGAGGCCAGCAAGCCAGGGAATTTTTCAGGATAAATTTGATAAGTACTTATTTCTGATAACTTAGCCATGTGCCAGTTTAGCTAGAAGCAGACAGGATGCTTTTGGAAAAAAATTATTATTTCCTGTCAGAGTGTGATAATCTATTTCTTGCCAGTTGGAACTGGGTTTTTATAACCCAAGTCTGATGCAATAACAGAAGCTGCTTTAATAGCAAATCAGCTGTACTAATACCATATTAAATACAATAATTATGCTGTCTTGCAGGCTATTATTTGTTGGCAAACACAAAGTTTACATCACAGCCTGGGTACATTGGACGTCTGTATGGCCCGACCCTGCCAGGAAACTTGCAGTTTTGTCTGCGTTTTTATTATGCCTTATATGGGTTTTTCAAGATGAGTGGCACTCTTGCAGTTTATATCTTTGAGGAGAATCATGTTGTTCAAGAGAAAATCTGGTCTGTCTTGGACTCTCCAAAGGGAGTTTGGACTCAAGCTGAAATCTCCTTCAAAAAGCCCATGCCTTGCAAGGTAAGACTCTTCAAATTTTCTGAATTCTGAGAGGGGATTTTCCTTGCCTTCTCAGAGTTCTTTGTTATAGGATTAATCCTATATGAGCTATATCTGCAAAGTGAACTAGCTGGAGATTTCACCAGAGGAGCTCTAACAAAAGCCATTTGAGTCTTAGTTTCTCAGCATGCTCCACATCCTCTCATTTTTGTTTGCTCGTTTCCTATGTGAGTCATATCATCGTTGCACTCAATTGCAGATTTTAATTAATCTAAAAAGTACTGGTAAGTTCTGGTCAAAATGGGGAGCTGATCTTCCCTCCCTAAACTCAACTGCTGGGTTACAATATGAAACTAGAAGTCAGTGTAAATGAGAGCAATGGACTTGAAGAATTAGCAGTGTCTCCTTGGAGAGGTCATGACATTATCTCAACACGTTAATAACACACTGGTGCTTGACATCACCTCCTGAGTAAGTCCTTAAGCCATTGTATTTCCTTATCTCCACTCTTTTTTCAAAGACTGACTTTTACACAGATTTCTATAAGTGCTACTTCTGTATTTATCCTGATTTCTGTAACAGATTTTCACTATCAGTGAGTCATCTACAGAGAATCAGATGGATCACTACATGTTGACCAGAGTGTGATAATATGTTGAACATTTGAATGGAAGCTTGTCTTGCAACTCTCAGTATTCCTAAATTAAAGACAAACATAAATATTTTCTCCACTAAAAATTAGTTTTTGAAAAAACAGTTGTTACTAACCATAAAAGGTCAAAAACCAGCTGCCATCTCTGTTGACAGGCAAATTTACATTTAAAATTTCCGTCCTAGTTTTTGGGTAGTGTTTTATGTCAGACACCTGGTATATTAAAGTTTCAGTGGGTTTTTTATGTACTTTATCCATATAACATAACAGAATTTGTAATTCCCTTTCAAGTGTTAGAGAATAAAAAAAGAATTTTATTAGTGCCCAGCAAGTGCATACTAGAAAAGTTTCTCATAGTATCATACCAAGATACTTGCAGAGAAGTTAAAATGGCAAACTTATAATTTACTTTTGTCATCTCCTGTTTAGGTATTTCTTTATTACTTCTGGAAGAGTTTAGTAGCAAAATCAACTGCATGAGTAGTGATGACATCTGAGCATGACTGTTAGAACTGGTTGACAGTCTTGGAGGTGGCAGGTTTTTAGCATCAGACATTTACATGGAAAATCTTTTCCAGCATGAATTTGTGAAGAGCAATTTTTGTTTTCCTAGAAGTCAGGATATGTAAAACAGTTGTGAGGAAGCTTGCCTCAGTGCTTCTGAGTCTGAAGATGTGTAGGAGGAGGAGAAAAACTATGCTCTGCAGAATGGTTTATTGGCCTCTGTCAATTCTCAAAAACCTTCTCTGGATGCTTCAGGTCTTGTGAAAGTCTTCCTTCCCATGGAAATAAGTCGCAAAATGTTTCTGTTGAGGAGGCATTCCTCAAATATCACAAAATATTGGGATTTATTGGGGATACATAAGTCAGCATGTGTTTAGCAAACCATAATTCAGGCACCCATTAGCTAAATAACTACGTATTTGACAAGAGGTTTGGTTCATAAGGTTTTCCTTAGATAAACAGAACAAAATGGGTGAAGTTCTGAAACATATTAAATGGAAAAGTACATCAAGGTATGTTTACAGATGGGAAGGCAGCATAAAAAAGACAAATATTGCCAAAGTTTAAGCAGGTCTGCTTAAGGCAGAGGATAAAAACCTGGTGTACTTACAGGCTGTCTGCTCATAATATTTAGAAGTAGGCTTAAATGAAGTTGCACAGTGAATTTGATTCTGGCTTTTCCTTGCAATCTCATGTCCAGCTCTTCAGCCTTAATATTTTAAAAGTCTTTTCATGCATTATTTTGTTTGTTTCTTCTTTTCCAATGCAACAGAAGGAAACAAATATTACTGTGTGGCACTGTGTAAACACTCAGGTTAGTTATCTGTGAAGATGTGTCTTCCTAGTAGTGAAACAGCTGGCAAAATCCACACCACGCATTTCAGTGTAGGGCAGCTGTGGAGCTGCACCAGAGCATGTTTTGGCTGGTAGAAAGGAGTGGTAGGAACCAGCAAGTAAGGGATTACACTTCTGGCTCTGGAGGGAGACAGTGCTGAGACATGACAGAAGCTTGACCTCTCTTGTCCTGTCTCCTGCAATCTGTCCTTATGTCTCTTGCATCCTCACTGAGGCATCTTTATTTTATCTAACCTGTCCCATAGGCAATGAACCACCCCTCTGCCCCCCACCCCAGTCCTCATCTTACTCTCAGCTCTGGACAATCCAATTTTTTTTCCCCCGTAATATTATTCATGTTCCATTCTGTTTGCCCTACTTGTCTCATTTCTTACAAATTTTAGTTTCTCAAAACCTAATGACTTGACAGAAAAGATAGCACTGGCATAAAGATCAGACTGTTGACACTTTTCTGCTTCTACTCCAAAGCCTTGGAGTGCTCAAGCTTTTCACAGAATTTTTTTGTTTAATAGGGGCAAAATAAGCCCTTTTTCCTAGCTCTTGTTCTCGGAAATGATGGAACTGTTTTGGATTAAATCTTCCAAAACAAGGCTGTACCAAGGACCTAGCATGGAAAATCTGAGCTGAGATCATTGTGTCTTGGCAATGTTATAGACAAGTGAAAAACAGTCTTTCAGTGGAGAGAGGTGGTCTCAAAATAAGATAGGGCTGCCACCTTTCCTCTAATACAGATGTAGTGACTGATGAGCCTATTTTATTTTCTCCTGAGATGTATCATATGTAGACTTGGATGGTAAGAAGTTGTACAGTAGTTTGGCTGAGCATCTTCTTGGTTACCAGGAGCCACTTTTGGATTGGGTCAGCCCATGTGGAAACAGTAAACAGTCTCCTGGCACTTCCTTAACAGCCGGTCAAGTCAACGATAATGTGTCCTGAAGGTCAAAATTATTTTTTCAGCCAGAAAACAATTGCTATAAAATAATCAATTACTCACATCCTTCATCTTTTTCCTACTACAAATACTACTCCCAAAGCTTTGAAAAATATATAAAATCCATCTAATACATTTTAGTTTTGACAGCATATTTGTTTGCATCAGGACAATAAAAAGATGCAGATTTTCAGTTCTTGGTTTCTATAATGGTTTTTGCAAGTTCTTTTTGA
This sequence comes from Geospiza fortis, assembly GCF_000277835.1. Lineage (NCBI taxonomy): Eukaryota > Metazoa > Chordata > Aves > Passeriformes > Thraupidae > Geospiza > Geospiza fortis. Next base: position 256,855 of record NW_005054635.1, read on the forward strand.
ATTAGCTAACTGCAGTCTGGCACAAGTTGATGGCTTGAGTTCTGTGAGCAGGAAATATGAAGCTGGCCAGCTGGCTTTAATATGACATTTCGAAAATAAAATGTTTTGAAGGCTAGGCAAGTATGATCTAGCTAAGCAAGTCATAAATGTCTATACCTACATGCATATATGTGTGTTTGTGTGTATATATATTTATATTTATATATGTGTGTGTGTGTGTGTGTACACATACTGTAAATACACATGCTGATAATTCTAGTGAAAAGGCAGGGAATTTAAAATCCTTATTTCCTAATTAGTACTTGCAGCACTATCTCATAATATTGATTTATACTGTACCCAGGGAATCAGTGTGAGAAGAAAGAAATACAAAAAAAACTTCCAATGTTTTTTGACATCATTTAAATCCTTCATGGTTTATTGTATAAGCCTCTTTAAGGACAGCATGAAAACCTAAATCTGAATTATATAAATGATTTTCAGTTGATAGAATGTACTGAAATTGATCTTCCATGCCAATACATGTCAGGAAAATGCAGGAGCTAACTGGAAGAAAATTTGACATATCATTTGAATCCTTGAGAAGCTCACATGAACTGTGAAGTAAGAATCTACATTTTAATATTGTGTGAGTATGTTGTGTGTGTGTGTGTGTGTGTACGTGTGCATATGTATGTGGGTAAACACCAGCCTGGAAAAATATTTTTCTTATGCAACTTCACAACGAAGTCCAAATACCTAGATTAAAACGAAGGTTGAGTTCAGTTGGGTCTGCTTTTATCAATTCTGCTCATTTTTGCTAGATTTGGGTTACCATTCTGAAGCTCAGGTTTTTGAAAGCAAACATCTTGTGGTTTTTATCCATCATACAAGCTTTTGCAATATTACCTGGTAAAATAGTGGTTGAACCTCCCAAAGAGTTCAAAATCAAATCCTCAGAAAGGTAATTGGCATAACAGTCTATCCTACTACTATCTAGATGTGGCTGCATTTTTGTTTTTTCATTGCTTAAGTATTCTCTTATTCCTCTTTGATGGTTTTTTCCTCACTCTCTTTACTTGAGTTCATCTGATTGCTTTCTCTTATCCTCCATAAGTAATTTTGGTTGCAATTGTGAGAAAGGGAAATCAAGTGACTCTGTGTTGCACTTGAATATTTACATGTTTTAAAACAAAGAAAAGAGAAGACTTTCTCAGAACAATAGTGAGAAACTTTCCTGCAAGATGCTGTGGAGGCCAATAGTAGACATATCTTTAAAAAAATATTTTAAAAAATATTGGAAAATACCTCACAGTGACTGTAAACACAGTGGTCCAGTTGTGACCTCCAGTTCAGCAAGTTCTTCAGCTTTTTTTGGGTTGGACATAATATAAAAGCTTTAGTGCTGGTTTGTTTCTTGTACTGTTTTCCCTAAATATCTATTATCACCCTGCTGCCTTCTCTGTACTTGATCTGAGTATCTTTGGACCTTTCTTCTCACATCATCACCATGGTGATGCTTAATGTTAAATTATTCTAGCATTTATTTCTCTTTGCTGGCAAGAAATCTCTGTTTCCTGCTTGTCCACCAAGTCATAGGTAAATGACTAAACTGATCTTGGATAAACAATGAAAACCTAGATCTCTGTGATCAAGTCACTGCTGTAAAAAACACAGTTCTCCAGTCACGTGCCAACTGAAGGAAGGCAGACATTCTCATCCTCACCTCTTCCTCCTCCACCTCCTCCCCCTCCTCCTCCTCCCCCTCCTCGTCCTCCTCCTCGTCCTCCTCGTCCTCCTCGTCCTCGTCCTCGTCCTCCTCGTCCTCCTCCTCCTCGTCCTCGTCCTCGTCCTCCTCGTCCTCCTCCTCCTCGTCCTCGTCCTCGTCCTCCTCGTCCTCCTCCTCCTCGTCCTCGTCCTCGTCCTCCTCGTCCTCCTCCTCCTCGTCCTCGTCCTCGTCCTCCTCGTCCTCCTCCTCCTCGTCCTCGTCCTCGTCCTCCTCGTCCTCCTCCTCCTCGTCCTCGTCCTCGTCCTCCTCGTCCTCCTCCTCCTCGTCCTCGTCCTCGTCCTCCTCGTCCTCCTCCTCCTCGTCCTCGTCCTCGTCCTCCTCGTCCTCCTCCTCCTCGTCCTCGTCCTCGTCCTCCTCGTCCTCCTCCTCCTCGTCCTCGTCCTCGTCCTCCTCGTCCTCCTCCTCCTCGTCCTCGTCCTCGTCCTCCTCGTCCTCCTCCTCCTCGTCCTCGTCCTCGTCCTCCTCGTCCTCCTCCTCCTCGTCCTCGTCCTCGTCCTCCTCGTCCTCCTCCTCCTCGTCCTCGTCCTCGTCCTCCTCGTCCTCCTCCTCCTCGTCCTCGTCCTCGTCCTCCTCGTCCTCCTCCTCCTCGTCCTCGTCCTCGTCCTCCTCGTCCTCCTCCTCCTCGTCCTCGTCCTCGTCCTCCTCGTCCTCCTCCTCCTCGTCCTCGTCCTCGTCCTCCTCGTCCTCCTCCTCCTCGTCCTCGTCCTCGTCCTCCTCGTCCTCCTCCTCCTCGTCCTCGTCCTCGTCCTCCTCGTCCTCCTCCTCCTCGTCCTCGTCCTCGTCCTCCTCGTCCTCCTCCTCCTCGTCCTCGTCCTCGTCCTCCTCGTCCTCCTCCTCCTCGTCCTCGTCCTCGTCCTCCTCGTCCTCCTCCTCCTCGTCCTCGTCCTCGTCCTCCTCGTCCTCCTCCTCCTCGTCCTCGTCCTCGTCCTCCTCGTCCTCCTCCTCCTCGTCCTCGTCCTCGTCCTCCTCGTCCTCCTCCTCCTCGTCCTCGTCCTCGTCCTCCTCCTCCTCCTCCTGCTCTTCCTTTGAAAAACTCACACTTGTGTCAAATAAAAGATTGTTTTTGGTACTGTTCCAACAAAACCTTTATCGGTCTTCGCACAATAAGGTATGCACCCTAAAGAGGCTGGAATTAGCTGCAGTTTTATAGAAGAGTCCTGTCATTCCTACCCTTACCTTTTAAAATGAAAAACTTCTTGAAGAACAGTCACCAGAAATGCCTACAATAAGAATGGTAGAGTTAGTCTGGAAACAGTAGGATAGTGCTGCTAAGTGGGAACCTCAGTTCCTGTGGTACTTGATACATGGTTATGGAAACAGCATACTGGAAACTGAAAAAAGTTACTCAGGTTAGGAAGCAGTGCCTAAATGGCTTGCATCTTCTCAGTTGCTAAGCAAGGTGATATGTTGCATGAAATATTACACATCTCCTTTTGGAATCTCCAATCCTTAATGGTCAGGAAACTGTTTAACGGGAATGAGGATAGAGCCCTTACAGTAGATTTGTGGAAATCTGTGAGGGTGGTCAGGGACAGATGAGAATATCAGTGTCCTGTATATATATTTGTGTGCAGGCAGTGTTCTCTACTAGGCTGTGCAATCCAGCAAGAGGAGATGTAGGATAAACAGTCTGTGGCACTAGGTTATTTTGTTAGCTTTATGTTTCTCTTTCATTGTTTGTTTCTGCCCTTGGGCAACAAAGGTTTTCAAAAGTACTTGTTCAACTGTCACAAGCTTATTACCAATGTTGTCCAATTATTTATGTAGAAGCTTTCATATTACATTATTTTTCCCATAGAAGCTCGTTGTATTTACATAGCAAGAAACTGAACTTGCATGCCATTTTAAATCAATCTGTTTTAAATTACAGAAGCTTGCAGATGTTCTAATCTTGGCTTACTTGAATTCTTGATAAATGAATTTCTGACAGTTTAGGCCAAAGAAATACAAGCCACTTAAAATCTAGTTTTATTTAAGCTAGCTATGAGTAATTTGGTCTACACTTAAAACATCTGTATTGAAGAGCCCCGAGACAGTCAAAATGGTTTTCCCATCCCCTGTGTGGTCAGTCCTTGGCTTACATGCTTATATGTAAGCTCTTTATTTGCATAACTGACTGAAAAGTCAGGCTCCCTGTCTTGTGTGAAAAAGTCTTGACTGCTTCTTCCTGTCAGGTCACACTTTTGTTTCTAGTGTTCAAATTATTTTTTTATTTTGTAATACTTGTGTCACTGTGAGGAAGTTAAAACAGTAGCTTCTCAGAAAAAAACCCCACGTCAGACTCCACTATAACTATTCTTCTTCTTTAGGAAATTGAACTTTAAATGTGTCTAAGTGACAGACTGAGTTTTGTGTCTACACAGATTTACAGTGTGTCATTTAAACTAGGAATATTCATTAGGATGGAAAAGATAAATTACCTTGCTGCAGAGGCATAGCTTGCTTTCAAGTCACCAGTTCGGACTGTTTTCATATTTTTCTTCTGTTTGGCTGATCTGGCTCTCTAATTGAGCAAGATGTATATGTTCTGGGATTAAACAAGGAGGAAAGAAAACACACAGAACATATAGGGATCCAAGGGAACATATAGGCATCTCCTTTTCTCCTGTTCTCAGTCCAGCTCCCGCCAAACCTCCTACAGCAAGCTTCCCACTATCCCTTCTTACACTGAAGGTACCTTACTGCATGTCCTCCTATTTCTTCTCCTCTAAAAGCAGATTAACTTCATATGCATGTGAGTTTTAACTCCTTGTAGAGTCGCTGAGTGGTAAGGATGAGAAGTCCCTTCCACCTCACCCAGTATCTGCAGCACAACCCAATGTGGTGTCTTAGCAGAAGCTTGCTCAACCGGCCATTTTCATCTGGCATTGCTCATACCTCATATCATCCAGGATAAGTGCTAAGAAGGGATTATTGATACTTTGAGACTGAAGGCCAGGACCATTGATTAGGCACTGCAAGGTAAACAAACCAGCTTCTAAGCTGGGGCAGTGGTTTGGAAGGAAACTGATTCCCCAGCCGTATCCTGTTATTGGAACAAAAAGAGACATGAGAGATATGTTTTATTTTTCAGTAACACGGGCAACAACTGCCTTCACTGGATAGTGTTTTTAAGGTAGCGTCCAAAATAGCATGAGAGTCCAGGAATCTCTGTTACCTAGCCTGAAACAATCAGTATGTTGTTCATCTGCCATGCTTTATGACAAAAAAAGCTCAGCACAAAGAATCCCCTATTGTCTTCTCCAAGGCATAAGATAAAGTCATAAGATTTTATTTTGGAAAAATTGACCTAGCAAATTTTTTAATTCAAAACAAGAACAAATGCAAAGCAACTTGAGATTACTTCTATTGAGACTGTAGGAAGGATTCAGAGATCTGACTCAGTGTGAAAATGAGTAGTTTAGTAAATCCAAGTTGATACAATTTTGGTAGGTAAAGTTCAAATACTCAAATATTTTGCTTTATGACAGAAAAGTATATTTAAAACAGAAGAAGAGTGAATAAATTTGACCTGTGAATAAAAATGTTCTAGTCCATTGCTTAAAATTAAATCAAGAATGTGACAATAAAATAAATTGAGGAGACTGTAACAATTTCAGTAGATTTGCTATAGCCAGTACTGAAAACTCTGCACTCACAAGTAGAAGCTCCCAAATAAAAGACTTTGTAATTTCATCCCAGAAATTACAGAGTGTGCTCATGGCAGTGTGTCCCTCAACACCACAAAAATCAAGTGGAAAACTAGTGAAGCTTAAGCTACAGATGGCAAAGCTGAACAAGTCACTGAACCAGATCAATCCCTTGGTTGTACAAAGATTACTGGTTCGGTGGCCTTTGAGAGACCTCAGTTATTGTTGTGATGCTTTTTAAATGGAGGGCTTTCTCCAGGACCCAGTGGGTGGTTAGATACCTGGTATGGAACAAATTACTGCAATCTAAGAATAAAGAACTTAATCCTGCTCCCAATGAGGTCAATACTAAAGCATCACTTAAAACATGACTCCACAATGTGGAAACATTATTTCACAAATGGGGACTGACTTCACCCTTACATGTGTGGTTTTCTGAAGATTCATGGATTTAGGGCTATCATATGTCTTTAGTTTATAACAAATGTTCACCAGAATGTATTTATTAAAATTCTGGCCAATGGTATTCACCCAATGTCAGTATCTTATTTTACACTTATTTTATGCTTTTTTCCAAGAGATGCTACTGTTTATAAAGGATTGCCCCTGTGTCCTGACAATGAACTTATAAAGGATGAAAAAATTTTTGTTCTGTTAAACCTTGAGGCTAAGGTACAGTTCTAGAGTGGGAAGAAAAACACAAAAAAAAGGTGTGAGGTTTAGGCCACCATATGCTGAGCAGTTTTGCATTCTGTGCAGGGGCACTCCTTGACTCCATACCAGTGGCAGTTTACAAGACAGATAATCAATAATAATCAGGTTTGGGAGCACTGAATTGAAGAGTTTCAAAAATTGCTCCAGCCTGGGCAGCATAATGCATACATGCTTCCAAGTTTTTGGTGTAGTTCCTGTTACTATAAGCAAATGAGTCAATAAATACTACATAGCAAAACAAACTGGCAAAATACCATGTAAGTACCATACTGAAGGTGTTACCAAGCCTACTAGAAGAGAACGTACTAAATAATGCTCTAACAACTTTTGAATGCCATTTTGTACCCATGTGAAACTTGTCAGTCAGCATTTAACCTCAAATATGCAACTGAGGTGTTGTCCAGAAGAGTAAACAGTTTGAAGTGACAGTAATCCATCTGCAATCACTAGAATAGAACTCAACACAAAGGAATTGTTTTGAAAAGCTCCTCCTAAATTCTGGTCATAACTCCAGTGGTCAGACAGATGGTTTGGTGTAGTTAGCGCCAAGAAAACTGCCAGCAGTGTTTTCACAAAATAAATCCTAATGTGTCTTCTGTAATTCAAAGAGATTTGTGTCAACTTTGGCAGAAGGGCAACTGAGAGTCTTAGAGTTTCTTTACATTTTATTTTACTATCTCATGAGTGACTTGTATTTTCCATGGCAGAATTAATGTTTACTCAAATCAATTATCTTGGATGTTTTTATTAACCTTCACAAACTCAGATGAGCACTGTGAATTATGCATAACATTTCAAGTCTCCTGCTCTACGATGTCATGGCACTGAGTCATTTATGAATAATCCCATTGTGTGTAGTAGTTTCAGTTCATCTCTATAATTCTTTGCATTTTGCCACAGCCGTTCTTGTCCATCACTCCACATTACTGTTTCAAATTTATTTTTCCATGGATAAAACCTCCTTGTTTTCAGGATAAGATGGTTGAAGATATTTGAGCTGTTCATGTTGGGTGTGGGGCAAGAAAAAAAACACAACCTCAGTGAGTCATGTTTTCTCAGAGACAAAAAAATACTCTAGTAAAATGGGAATTACATAGAGATACACATAATTGGCCTACAAAAGTGAGAAAATATTTTCTTTAGATTGAAAACATACATTTAGTCCCCACTGGAATTGACATTTCAGTCATTGGCAGAATGTGCCAAGGCAAAGTGGATCCATTATTCCTATTCTGTAGATTTCAAAATTATCTGTGCATTTGGAAAAAACACTTAACATTTCAGACTCTTAACAGTGCCAGGTTTCGTACCTGAACCTTCCTTCCTGTATCGCAGGTTGTCTTTGTTAGCTGGTGTAAAAGCTTCTGGGACTGTGGACTTGTGGCACTGGATGATGTATCATTGAGCCTGGGAAGCTGCCAGGCTGCTGGTAAGACCATGTGTATTTGTCATCTGACAGCTGCTATCCTTTTGAGAAGAGTTCATCATACACCTTCATTTCCCAAGCCTATCCTACAGCTGACTTCATCTTGTTGTGGTTTCTCATCTTTTCTTTTTTTCCAATAAGTATTGCATATATCCTATTTTGCAAAGCAAGAAACATCCAGCAAGGACCAGTTTTTGCTCACAGGGGTACCAGCTAACTCCTAATAAATTTCAGTGACTCCAGAGCAGTTGTATATAGGTGAAAGGTCCTTTGAGGGCATTAAAATAAACCCACAGTTCAACTGAGTGAAAAGTAGTTTTTAAATGGTCTTTAAGAAGCCAGGAATGGACCCTGTGTTTTTCAAAACACAGCATTTTTTTTTTTTTAAGGCAAGAAATATAGTTGTGCAAGGTCAAGACACAGCCTCACCTGAGCTGCAGATTTTTGATGAAGACAGAGAAAAACAGTCTAAGACTCCCACTGTAGTGGGAGAAACTGAATGGTTTTCAGCAAAATTTTACCCTCTGACATGCACAGGCCAACCTCTCTGAACTCACCAAACTCCCCCTTTTGTGGCTTTGGAGGTTTGACAATACAACAATTGTATCCTGATTTAAAAAAAAATTCTCATGAGGCAGGCACAGTCTACAATCCCGTTCTTCTTTGGAATAGAGCCATGTCTTTGCAATGGTCCTAACAGCTTTTTAATGACCTCTCTTGATTGGATTTTATGCATTCAGGCTATAGAACAGAGAGAAGTCACATGTACAAAACAAGATGCCATTTTTCTAAACTGTTTCCAACAGGTGTCTTGCTGTAATTTTTAGGTAATTGGAAAAGGAACCAAAGGTGCAGAACTGGTATCTAGCTGTATAGTCATGCCATGGCTTGTCTCTGATGGCAGCAAAATAAATGCCTGAAAAATGCCGCAGTGATATCAAGGCTTCCTCCTCTTCAAAAGGTGTAGGCAGCTCAAAATGTCTACTTCTGAATGACAAATTAAGATTACCTGACAGAAGCTTCCTGGCATGCCCCTGAATTATATCACCTTTTGTATGATCTAATTGAATTGTAATAATGAAAATACTCCAGTAATTGCACCTCTGTGGTATGTTGTAGGCTGCAGTAGAGTCTGGTGCCAAAGGAACAGAGGAGAGTTAAATGTGGCATTGATTTCAGTTGACAGAAACTCCAGTTTTTGACAATGCTCATTTATTATGCATGTTATACGTGCTGGGACTTACTAACCTGCTTGGGGGTGCCAAAACAGTGAAGAAAATTACACTGGTAATTCTATAACAGAGCCTATGACAGTTATAGAATCATAGAATTGCTAAGGTTAGAAAAGACCTCTAAGACCATTGAATCCGACCAAAACCAAAAGACCTCATAAGATCATCTAGCCCAAAACACTATTGTGAAGACTAATAAACTGTTTTAAAGAATCCTAGGACTAGTGAATCCTAATTACTGAGCTAGACTAGGGCACAGATTTTCCCAAAGATGTGAAGAGAATGAAATTAAATTTTATACAGTTTGAAGGTAGCTTGTATAAGCTTGTGATTAGTGTAAGCATTGCCAGGTAGCTGTAATTGATGTCAGCAGGTGAGGAAATGCAATACATTACTTATGTAATCTCTCCATATTATCAGTCTAATGTATTTGAACTTTTAAACTATATCCTCTCCTTACAGATTTGTTGCTGCCCACTCCTGGAGAATGCACTTTTGAAAAAGATGAGTGTGTGTTTACCCAGAAGAAGAGAGGTCGTGGGAGCTGGCACAGGAAGAGGGGTCCAACTCCCACTTCTTACACTGGACCAAAAGGAGACCACACTACTGGGGTAGGTGAGTTAAATTCCACATTGAACTTTCAGAAGAGAGTTTGGCAGTTAGTAAAAAGTATTCATTAAATATTTTAAATGATAACCCAGAAGATAGAGAAAGCTTTTGCTCTTCTATTCAGAAAAGTTACTAATCAAACAAAATAAGCACATTACACAGGGAACTCATGAGTGGTTTTGAGAATATGACATTTAATCTGAATTATCTCTAGGCCATGTGGATAATTTGGTTGTCATGTTCCAAAGTAGCCTTTTCCTTAGCAGATAAAAGAAGAGGATGACTGTCCAGATCTCACAGAAAAAGCTCCCTCCAAACTCCTGGTTTATGTGAATATTCCCTGAAACTGACTTTAGACATATTTTCAGTTTATGTGGATCATGAAGTAGACTGAGAAGTGAGGCTGATAGCTTGACTTTAAAACTGAGAGCCTTTTAAGCCTGGTCTGTGAATGATTATTCCTTAGTTAATTTCTTAACAACAAGCTGTGCAAGGGGTTGGGATTCTTCTGTATGAACCCCTTTGGCTTCAAACTTAAAAGAAAACACAAAAAAGAAAAGATATCTCACAAGCTCTTTATCTTGAAAATGTGCTCCACAAGCTCACTAGTGCAAGTTCAAGTATTTAGGACCCCCATTAGCATGAATGCACAGAAGGCTGCATCACTACCAACCATAGCCTACAGCATACCCTCAGATGTACTTGCAGCTGTCTCAGAATTCCAATGAATCAATCTCTATCAGAATGCAATTCCTGGTGTAACAGCAGTTGTAGTATATTCTTCCTTTATATTCTTCTCTGTGGCTATGTATTTCAACAGATACAACCAAGTTTTAGGGGTTCAGGCCATGAACTGGTGGAAGGCAAATTCATGCCCCTCATTCCATCACTCAGAGATCACCAGATGGGGCAAACTGAAGTGTGTGAGAAGACTGAGGAGCATCCCCACATCCCATCCACTGCATAAAGCAACTGTTCTGTTTTGAGATGTACGCTTTGCCAGAAGACAGTGAACTCAGATAATGCAGGAACTGTTCATGCAGTCCCAGTGTTCCCTTTTTGTGGTCTGTCCCTTTACCTGCCTGTCTGTTACCACAAGTCCTGGGGGTGAGATTGCCTTCAGAGGGAGTGGGAATTCCCAAGGATCGGTTAGACAGGCAGAATGCTGAGAGCAGCAACAGCAGCCAGTGGATACCTGAGAGTCTCTTGTGGTACTCAAGAGTCCTATTCTCTGTGCAAACCCCTAGTGAAGACATCCCCTCTCAGCCAGGTTGCAGTTTGGTGGTGAGCAGCAGTCAAGAGAGAAGGTGAAAAGGAACATTATCTACAGCTGTAGATCCATAATTCATACAGTGTATTGGAGAATTCCCAAGCTGGTTTGTACCAAACCTAGTGCAATCCATTTCAAATACTTTGTTGTTCACTATGCATAGAAGTACCGTCAGTTAAAAATCAAAACCTAAAGCTCATATTACAGCATAATAAAAAACTTGCTTTTTTCTCTAAAGACTGAATCATACTATAAACTTGTTATAAAGACTAGATCATCTCTTGGCTTTATGAATTCAAACCCAGCATTATTACAGCACACAATTATTACAGTATCTCAAATATTACAGTTCACAAATGCAGAAAGTCTGTGAATCATTAACAAAACAGTTTCAGTCATGGGGTTTTTTTTAATATAATGAATATATTGAGCATAATGAACATTCCAATGTAATGTATCCTACTTTGCTAATATTTACTTATATCTTTTAAAGGATACTACATGTATATAGAGGCATCTAACATGGTCTATGGACAGAGAGCATACCTAGTTTCAAGATCACTAAGAGGAACATCTGGAAAACAGTGCCTGACATTTTTCTATCATATGTATGGAGCTGGGACTGGATTATTAAGTGTTTATCTAAAAAAGGAAGGGGATGATGAAGAGATACCTTTGTGGAGGAGGACAGGGGAACAAAGCATCTCATGGCTAAGGGGACTGATAGAATATGAAAGTGATACAAACTACCAGGTAAGAAAAAAAAGCAAGAAGCAGTCAAATTGGAATATTGAAATGAAGTATGTACTAGAATCCAAGTTTTGTATTGTTTAAAAACAAATTACAATAAAATGTTTAAATGTAGGTGGCATTGAATGGATACCTGAAGAACATGAAATAATCTAATTTTTTACAAATGCAGTTAGGGGGGGATTTATTAAAGACATGAATGAGTTGCAAGTAGGAAAATAGTTATGAATTCAAATGTATTTAAACATATTTAAATGTTATTTTAAAGTATTTAAATTTAAATGCTGTCATTTTTTTGTCAGTAGTGGTAGGGCTTTTTCAAGATCATTTGTGTAATTTCTTTTCCTTCAGTTGTCTATAGCCCTGTCCAGATTTGACACAGTTACTGAGCTGTGATGAAATGGCAGCTTCTTGTAGGATGGTCTTTCTAAGGGGGCACCAAGGAGAAGGAATGATGCAAAGCCAGAAGTCTGTCTAAGGAGAGGGGAAAACAAAAGGGAGAGGAAAGGAGAGGGGAAGGGAGGGCAGAGGAGAGGGTAAAGGGTATCCCTTAAATAGATTGCATGGCTATTATTTTTTTCAGTCCTTCCACCATTTGGATGAATGAAAATTTGTGTCTTACTTTACAGATTATTTTTGAGGCAATCCGTGGTGTGTCAATAAGAAGTGACACAGCTATTGATGATATTTTGTTCCAGGCAGGACCTTGTTTGGGTAAGTTTCAAGATACTTTGTAAGAGACACCTGAAATTCAGAGTGCTTGTTTGTGGGTGAGTGATATTTCCTTTGAGTCTCCATTTGAATTTAGTATCAGGCTGCTGGGTTAGTGCAGAACTTTTACCCTCTAATAGGATGTGAGATCATCCTCAGAATCTCAACTAGTAAACTAGTGGCCGTAAACTTTTTAAAAACCACATGACAATACCATTTAAATCCAGCATGCTCATTAAATTCTGCTGTAAGTATTCTTATGTATGACAAAAATAAAAATAATTACAGTATTTCTTCATTCTTTGTATTCCAGAAGTGGAAGAAATTCAGTTCTCATCAGGCTATCCTGACAGCTTAAATGAAATTGAGTATTAAATACAGTCTGCTGAAAGGAATGAAGGACATTGAAGAATTGTATGTTAGAAACTGCACAAACTGCCTGTTTTAAAATATGATTTAAGTAAATACTGGACTGGTTGGAGTACATACCAATACATAGGAAGAACTTGGAACACTCATGTTCCTCGCCTTTTCAATGAAATTATTGACTCAGGGCTTCTTAGACCATAATTTTTTGATATTATTTCCTCTTCTGCATGAGGTATCAGTTATTACATATTACATTACATATTACATAAAGCACATATCTGTGCTTCCTATTTTGCACAGATCATTAATTTTTAATTTTTTTAACGTTTCTGGTATATAAGTAAAAAGAGGACATTCAAGTTGCACAATTGAAGTCCAATATTGTGTTATTTTAAATCTGCATTCAGTGAATGTTTTGTGTTGGGGATAGAATGGATTTTTGTTAAGCAAATTATAAATGTTTTGAAATAACAAAGAAAATAGTGTTAGCTACTAGTATTATCCTACAGGTTAAGTGCAATTATTCTCAATGACAAATCTCTCTGGGAAACTTAATACTCTGCTGGCAATTTTTTGTGATAGTGTGTTATTTTACTATAACAAGTATATTTATCAATAACAAACTCACTTCTAGTGTTAGTATAATTCAGCATAAGATGCTGGCCTGTGGCATTATATGAAATGAAACACTTTAAAGCCATAGGTTTTCTGGGATGAGAGTCTTGTTGGTTTTGGATTTTTTTTTATTAAATAAGTTTGTACACTCACAGAGAATGCACTTACACTTTGCCCAATCACAGATGTCTTGCATTTATATTAATAGGAAACTGAATTCACATCTTTTTATTTTTTAAGGTTTTATGTATTGGTGTGTAATTTTTTTTTAAATTTACTATAACTTCCTAATAAAATGAACGTTTGAGTATCATCTTACTGCTCTGCTCTATATTTCGTACTAGTCAGTGTAAGGAGAAAGAACTGAACTGAATAAAGTAGCCTGAATTCATTATTTTGAACATGGAGAGAATGAAATGTGTGGAATACATCACCTAAGAAGGCTAACAAAAAGTAATCTGAACTGCTGCAGGAAGCTACATCCTGAGTGGTAGAAATTATTCTTACAGCCACCATATCCTGGTCCTTTCAAAACGAAGAATATGCTTTTCCTAACAGCCTATAGGGATCAACAGCACCTGGGATGATCTAGGCCCTTGCATCTTTTGTAAATATTCATTTTGGTGGCAGAAACATGGAAGAGATTGTTCAATGTAATACATTCAATACTCGTGTATTTATTTAACCACACAGATTGAAGCCATTTTTTCGTTTCCTGGAGACTGAGGAAGAGCCAAAAGGAATTGATATCTTATCTGCCTCTCCTAGGTACCTACAGTCTCCCTAGTCAGCTGCTTATGAATACATCACTCTTGCTATTATTTAAAAATGAAAGCAAACAGAAATAATGGACTGCTTCCTATGCATCAACACAATTTTACAGTTGTTCTGTAAAGTGCATGTTTTGTTATCAATATTCAGCTCAAATTATCTAAGCAGAAAACAAGTGAAGATGAAGTGGTTCAGATAATCAGACTTGGTGATTCTCTGTATGTAAATGAAATGAAGCATGATGTACAACTGTTAGGCTCTATCTCTAAAGATTTACATAACTCTGCCTCACTCTATCAAAGTAATCAGATTTAGGCTGATAAAATAAAAGCCTAAATGAAGGACTCTTAACATGTTCTCCACTAAGTGACTGCTAGGGACCTCAGTGCGGCAGTGATTTTATCAGCATTACTGAAGGAAATATTTATCCACAAGGTGTGAGGCATTGTCCTGATGGGGGGGGGGGGGGGGAAAAAAAAAAGGGGGGGGAAAAAAAAACCACCAAGCAAAAAAAGGTGGGGGAAAAAACTCACCAAAAAAACCAAACCAAACAAACACCTAAGTTCTTCCTTAAGTAGGGAACATCACCTTTTCAATCATTTTTGTGGCAGGAATTAAAGTACAGAGGGAAAATTTGAAAGGTGGCTTTCATTTACTTCAGTATCTGATGAATATCAGTTCATAGAAAAGGAAATTCAGAGACTAGTGAAAGAATGGCTACAAAAAATTTGAAAACTGGGTATGGTGCATTAAGATTTCTCCACTAGCAAACTTCAGTTTCATGGTGAGATAAAAAAAATATTCTATCAGCTCTGTCCAAATGGGAAACTCCTCATACAATTAATTTTTGTCCTGGAGCCATATTTATTTACTATTTTTTCTTTTCTTCACTGCTGCAGTAGCTGTACCATTACCACAGTGGGGCAAAGAACAGTTCTTTTGAGACTTGCCATGTCAGGCCTGTTTAATGTCTGAAAATTCTTCAAAAGCTAGTGACGACCTTACAAGTAATTGCTTTGATCCCAGTTGTGTCACAATCTGTAAAATGGAAAGGAAAAAAACCTTGAAAAGCAGCTATAATGCCCCAAGTGGTAATGGGCTTGTATTTGATTGCTATAAACGTAGCTTTGTGCTGGACTGGAGCCCAGCTTGTCCTGAGATCAGTGTAAAGCCCTTTTATTGTCTTCCTGTTCAATACTGTCCTTATTCTAATATTGGCTTTATTCTTTAAATATTGTCCCATTAGTTTTTATTTTATCATTACCCTTATTAATTTCCAAAAAGAGGGGCAAGTTCAGATCTCACTTACACCAACAGAAATCCAGAATAACAACTTTTATAAAATGTGACTGTTATTCTGTCTTTGTAAAGTAAATGAAATGGTATTCTGACTATGGTGTCACACAAAAATAAACCTAATACAAACTTCACAATAATGAATATTAACCAAGACATCTCAAGCCAAGCACTAGTAGAGCTGGCATTTTGTCCACCTGGATGCGAGCAGCGCTTGCCAGTGTGCCTGCCCTCACTCAGGAGATGCGAAGGAGCAGCGGTGTAGGGCAAAGCCTGGAGAGAGCACGCTCCTCTGGCAGTGTGACAGACACACTGAGTCCTGTTCCATCTCTCATCTTTTGAGACACAAAACCTGACTCTGATCCCACCTCAAAGAAAAGACGTGCTGTCTGTTGTGATGTATTCCCCGGCCACGCTCCTCGGTCTGGGCCACTCAGGAGCTCTCCTGAGGCCTCAGCCTCGATTCCTGGCTCCTGGGCTCACCCTCAAGCTGTGTTCCCAGAAACACCCAGGAACAATTTCTTGTCTGACAGCCAGTCTTGGAATGTTATTTACCCGAACCATTAGCCTGAATCATGGAATCACAGAATTGTTAGGGTTGGAAGGGAGCTCTGGAGATGACCTATTCCAACCCGCCCTGCCAAGGCAGGGTCATCTACAGCAAGTGACACAGGAATGTGTCCAAGTGGGGCTTGAATGCCTCCAGAGAGGGAGACTCCACAACCTCCAGAGAAAGGCTGTTACAGTGCTCTGCCACCTTCAATGTAAGGAAATTCTTCTCATGTTGAGGAAAGCTCTTAAGCTTTACTTTATGGCCACTGCTTCTCATCCTGTCGCAGGACACTACTGAAAAGAGTCTAGCAACCGCCTCTTGGCATCTGCCTTTGAGACAGCTGTATGCATCAACGAGATTTCCTGTCAGTCTTCTCCAAACTAAACACGCCCAGCTGCTCATAACGCCGTAAACGAACGCAGGGAACGCGGCGGCGCTCTGCGGGGCCGGGCGGCGGAACGCGGGGCTGGGCACCGCCCCAACCCGGCCCCGCAGAGCGGGCCCGAGCGCGCGGCGCGGGCTCCGTCCCAAGGGGGAAGGAGGAAGGAGGGGCGGCCTGGGGTAAAACATGGCGGCGGCGCGGGGAAAGGGGAAAGCTGTGCGGCGTGGTGAGTCCAAGTCCCCCTTCGTACTGGGCTCCATCTTCAGGATCTTCATGAAGAACTTCATGTAAGTGAGCGGGGGGCGTTTCTTCTCCCTTGAGCAGCCGCGGCCTGCTCCTTCCGCCCCGCTGTGGAGGGGCCGAAGCAGCGGAGCGGGGTCGCGCGGGTACCGAGGGCTGTCGGAGGGGGTGCGGGAAGCGATGTTCTAGGGAAGGTGGTGTCTTACTCGGCGTGGGGCGCTGGAAGACACTGCTGTGTGGGTTACGAATCGCAGGGGTTGTCAGCGCAGTGTCGCGTCCCTGGCAGCGCGTTCCCCGGTGCTGGCCAGCGTTGCCCAGCGGCGATGGCTTCTGTCGGCTGTGCAGCCTCTGCGTGCTCTTCGTCTCTCAGGCAGGTGGCTGCCAAGCAGTGGAGAGGGGAGACTGCAGGAAGTGCTCGTAGGGCAGTGGCGATAGGCCTTGAGATCCATTAGGATGAAGTGTCTGTGGTCTTCGCACGTGTTTTTTCCACCTGCTGTGTACTGCGACTACCATGGGTTTTGGACGTATTTGGACCAGCGGAAGTCGTCGGACCATTTTCTTACGGCTCCATGCTAGCCTTGAAAATCTTCAGTAGAATAGTGCATGAGTCACGTGTTAGGTGTTAATTGAATCCTCAGAGATAGTAGTTAAATCCTCTGTAAAGGTTCATATACCTTCTCTTCTGCAAGTACATAGTTTAAAATATTGCGTTGGCATTAACTACTTTGTACTCCTTTTGTGGGAGTGTTTCAGCTCTCTGTGCTTGACACAGTTCAGGAATAGGAAATTCGTCAAATGATTCTTTAGAAATGTAGGGTGTCAACTTGATGCGAGTTTGCATAGGTGAGTTTGGTCTCTTCCCAAAGTTACTATTGCAGTAGGCATTCTGGATGTACATGCTGAAAGATGTCTAATGCAGTTAGAAAAACCCGAACACTGGGGATGATTTGATACGAGTTGAACTCCAGAAAGCTACTGCATGATCTGTTTTCTGTCTTCTTTTTGATGCATAAAATAAAATAAGATCCTAGTAAGTTTATTTAAAAAGTTATCATTCTATTGCTGGATTTTATTCTTTGCAGTCACTGATTTTAAAGAAAGTTCTGGTGAGTACTCTGGCTGATGGGAATGTCTTTCATGGTGTTTCACTGAAATGTTAGTTTTCACTCTGGAGATTTCTTACAAAATGGTATTTCACAATTGAGTCTAGAGGAGGTAATTGTTTAATGAAGTAATGAAATGTTTCTAAGCAAGTTCCTTTTTCTTTTAAAGGTAGTACAGTGTTTTAAAATTCAAAAACTTGCTGTGCTTTCTAGGACATACACTGTCTGTGAAGTACGTCCAGGGCCCAACCTGAACCTGGTTGTAGGTGCTAATGGCACAGGCAAGTCAAGTATTGTTTGTGCCATCTGCCTGGGACTGGCTGGAAGACCTGCTTTCTTAGGGCGAGCTGATAAGGTAATGATGAGCTTTTGTAATTTCCATGGTTAATCTGAATTTCATTCAGAGCGCTGTCCAGCAGAGGATGGGGGAAAGACTCTCTTCCTTGCTTTGCTTTACTTTTATAAAAACTGAGGCATCTGAATTGAAGAGTAACCTGGTCCAGAGACAAAGGGGAGTTATTTTAATTAGCTACTAGCTGTCTTGTATAAATTATGAAATGAAAACACCTAAGTTGTAGGGCAGTCTGAGTTGACTAGAGATTTTGTTTGAAGATGGCTAAGCATCCACAGTGAGGTAGAAAAATGCCACTTAATGGCCTAAACATTTGATAAGAAGTACCAACTAAAGGAGGAATAGACAAAGTCTAAAATAAATTCCAAAATACCTCTAGAAATAACATACTCACTAATGTGTCTTGAAAATTCAGCTGAAAGCATAGAGGCACTGATCTTTGATTTAAATGGAATTTGCATTGCTGTACTCTGTTTTCACTTTTTACTGTCAAGATATGCATTGACACTTTAGTAGGAAGGTAATATCTTGACATTTTCAAAATGTTGCATTTGCTTTCTTGGATATTCTCGTTGGATGCAATTTCTCTGAGTAGGTTTGGAGCAATGAATCTGGGTGCCTGAATGATTGCACATGTTCTCTTGAAGCTGTTCAGTCAGAAACAAATGGGAATATGGGGATTGACTGCATGGCAGTATTGTGTGTTGGTATTTCTCTTTAATTGTCATGATGTATTTTCATGCTATTAGAATTGTCAGTTCTAGCACAGGTACTCAGCAGTGTCTTTTCACTTTGTTCCCCAAATTCACGAGAACTTTTTCCTGTCTGTGGATCTGCTGATTATAATTTGTTCCGTTTTGGAGGCTCAAGTTGATCAGAAGTTGTTAACTTGTAGAGGAGGTTCTATTGCTGATGGTGGAGAATAGTAGTGTCTTCCTTTATTTTTAATTAGTGCTTTATTTTGCTTTTAATTGTGAGTTTTTAATAAACTACATTGTTAAGTAGCTCCATTATACAAATGCGTATTCTTGTGAGATAATACATTTTATTTTGCAATACCAACTTGTAAATTCATTTTGTAGGTTGGTCTGTTTGTGAAGGAGGGGTGCATGAAAGGCATGGTGGAAATTGAACTGTAAGTAGTAAAACTGTTTCCTCATGTGCTTTTAATTGGACCATTTCCCCATACAGTCATTCACAAGCTTGTGAGAAAAAAATGTGTTGTGCAGAGGTTTGTCTTTAAGCTTAACTTGTCCTTTTTTAATTCCTGCAGGCTTCAGAACATAAAGTTATATAATTATCACATAAGAAATAAGCAGTGACGGCTACTCTTGATCTTGCTTTCTGCAGCATTTCACCTTGTCTTGATGTACAAAAAATGCATAGAAAAAGATAGTTCTGTACGGTGTGTTTAGCTTTTGATTACATTTAAGGTTCTGATGATTTTGTCACTACTGCCATCACTACGTGGTGGTAGGATTCTTTTCATTAAAGAAAAAAGACAAAAGTCTAAGTTTTAAAACAGATTGATCTGTCTTCACTTTCTTATTCTGATACTGCTGGTAGGAGGGGTGTAGCGTTGTGTTTTTTAATTGTAATGCATTTCTAGCAGTCAGTTTTGTAATCTTTCTTATTTTGTACTGTTGTAGCATATTTTATTCTTGATGGATTGTTCCTTTCCCCCCTGTGTTACTGGGTTTGCCCTGGCTGTCCATCTCTCCAAAGCTCTGCCCCTCTGTTCCCTCTTCCTCCTTCCATTGAATGTCAATCCCTCCCCAAGCCTGCCTCTTTTTCTACAAACTTCCCTATCAATCTTGCGTCCTTCGAAACCCCACAGGTTTGTTTAAATTCTTCTCCTCCCCTGCAGTCCCTTATTGGTTTAAACATTGTATTCCCCGCCTTGTGTTCCACCCCCAATTTCTCCCAATTGGTCTAAGATTGTGTCCTTCCCTGAGACCTCCTCCCCCTTATAATCTGATGCATGCGTTTGAGTTTGCCCTTTCTGTCACTGAACCTCCAGGAATAAACTTCTTTGGAAACCATATGGAGGGCCTCTCCCTGATCCTTGTCCCTACCCTCGGCTCAGTCTGCAGTCCACTTGAGCCGCAGACCTGCCATTCCCTGTTAGCTGCACCCTGGATTGGGCAGCTTTCTGGGGGCAGCCCACCTGTGCTGTCGGTGCCAGGAGCTGGTTGGCATGATCCGGCACCGTGGCATTTGGCGCCCAACCGTGGGGCAGCAAAGACTCCGGCTTCAGGAACTGCGGTGGATTGTGTCAGCTGTGGCACCAAGGAGGGGCCTTGGTCTGAGACCCCTCAAAGGACACAATCTTGGACCAATTGGGAGAAATTGGGGGTGGAACACAAGGCGGGGAGTACAATGTTTAAACCAATAAGGTACTGCAGGGGAGGAGAAGAATTTAAACAAACCTGTGGGGTTTCGAAGGACGCAAGATTGATAGGGAAGTTTGTAGAAAAAGAGGCAGGCTTGGGGAGGGATTGACATTCAATGGAAGGAGAAAGGGGGAACAAAGGGGCAGAGCTTTGGAGAGATGGACAGCCAGGGCAAACCCAGTAACCCAGGGGGGAAAGGAATAATCCATCAAGAATAAAATATGCTACAACAGTACAAAATAAGAAAAATTACAAAACTGACTGCTAGAAATGCATTACAATTAAAAAACAGTGCTACAGAGGGGCTTGCCTACATTGTCACTGAAAACATCACATACGGATAGAAGGGAAGTAAAAGAAAAGATCTGACTAATTCCATGTAATGCAGTCTTATAGGTAAGCTGTTGCAAAACAGAGCAACTGGAAATCTTTTGGACTTGAAATTCCATTAGTAGCTTATGCATAGGGCAATTCTACATGCATTTTTTTTTTGTGGATGCTATGGCACAGGTGATTTTAATAAGCCTTAGCCTAGTCTCTTGGCCCGAATGAAAGAGAAAATAGAGATGGTCGACTGATTCATAGCCTGTGTTAATTTGTGTAACAATTGGCCGCCCTGATCAGAATTAGAGAAAATTTATTTTCTCTAAAAAGTAAATTTTATTGAGACCAAAAACAAAGAAAAAACAAACAAAAAAAACCCCCCAACAGCAACAAAAAAAAACCCCAAAACAAAACCCGCAGCAGACCTTGGAAAAATTTTTGTCTGTCCATTTTGGTTATTGTGGGAATGATCAAGTAAGACTTTCTTTAGTGTTTGCCCAGGCGAGATGTATTCACGAGGTAGGTTGTCTTTCAGGTAGATGGTGTGGTTGTTTTAACATAAATGTATTCCAATGGTACTTGAAATTCTGGAGAGACTCTTACAATGTGTGAAGATTTAGCATTTCATAGCTCATTAGACCTAGCATGTCATGGTTGCAGTGTAGTTAAGTCATTTGTCTGATTGGTAGAAAATGTTTAAATACAACATGTAAGGTGGGAGACAATGATGGAGAAGATTGCTTGTTTTTACAGGAACTAAAAATTGAAGTTCTGTAGGCATGTGTTGCCCATTGTTGAATTTGGCGCTTGAAATGTAGCTAAACCCAAGTTATGATAGTAAAATGATGTTATTTTAATGAAAGGAAGGAGCATGGCTTTGTAGGTCTTTGGAATGAAGCCTCATAAGTTAAAATGAGGTGACGCAGGAAGTAGTAGTTTAGTAATCAAGAAACAGGATCATATGCCTATGGTGCTTAGTCCAAACACCAGCAGCAGATATGTACTCACTTCTGCATTGAACTTCATTCTTGAATGTCCTGAGGTACATGGTCACTCTGCAAGTCTATATTCCCCATCCTTTAAGAGTGTGCTTAACAGGCACTAGGCAGTTTTTAAATCAAAATGGTAAACCAAAATTCCAGGAGTTTGACTTAGTTGTTATTGCTGCATCTTGACCAGACTAAATTTTTGAAAATAGGTATGGAGCTAGAAAACTAAATGAAAACAAATGTATCTTCTGTGGTTTTTAAAAGCAGAAAATGAAAATAAGTATTTTTGTGTTGTATGCTATTTTTTTCTCTAATTGAGTATATATACACAGCTAACTGATGTATTTCTGTGTACTAATAGTTCAAGATGTACTGTACCACCTTCACAGCAATTTTAAAACTTATTAATGTCACACAGATTATGCTTGTATAGAAACTGTTCATATTTGTAACAACTTCTAAGTATTTCATACATTCAGTATGAGCATCTCATTTATATAAGTAACTTCTCAGTTAAGATTTGCAGCTATTCTTGATGTTTCCTGTGTGAGTTTAGTTCATCATTGAAGTACTGGATATTTTCTGAATCATGGAAATAAGAATCTGATGCTACTGTCCAGTTAATTTAGAGTAAATATTTAGCTATCTATAAATTTTGACAATACTTTGACACTGGGTAGCCTTTAAAGGTGTAACACTTTTCAGATGTTGTTGAAAGTGTAAACACTTCTTTCTGTTAATCAGGTTTAAGCCACCAGAAAATATTCTTATCACGCGTAAGATTTATGTGGAGAACAACGCATCAGTGTGGTTTATCAACGGAAAACCAGCAACCCTGAAAGCAGTAGAAGAACAAATTGCAGCCTTAAACATCCAGGTGGACAACTTGTGCCAGTTTCTTCCTCAGGTGTGAATCAGTTTTGAAAGACAGTGGGTGCAAATGGAGTGCTGTGGTTTGAGAAGATTTTGTTAGCTTTAGCAGCACTTTGCCTAGTTCAGTGGGTCAGCACAAAGAAGAGCAGGGTTGAGGCAGCCATGCACGTGTGATGGTGAAAGAAAAGAGGAGCTGTGTGACCTTTAAAGCTCACAAATCGGACAATTTTGTACCTGTTGATTCTGAGAGGAAAGATGCTGATGTTCCCTGTCTTCATGTTCAAGTAGCAGCACTTGCTAATACAGCCCTTCTGGTAATGTCAGCAGTTTATTGAGCATAGGGCTGAAAGATGTATAGGATTGAATTATGTAAGAGTAAAGTCATCCTAATGGAAAGTAGGTCTTAAAAGAGAGAGATTAAAGAATACTACTGGCAGTTTCTGTATTTGGATGCATGTTCAAGCAGGTCAGGATTCATGTGTAGAAAGCTAAGTTACCTCACACTGCACCCTAAAGTTGTGACAGGTTCCTTCCCAGTTCATGTGGATCATCAGGAATGGTAGTGAAAGGAAACCTTATCAGAGCCTAGCCATGGGGTTATTGTTGAATTCAAGAAGACGTGCAGAAGAGCATTAAAGTCAGAAAGCTAATACTGCAGAAATAAAAATAGGCCAGGTGACGTAGCGTTCATTTTCACCTATGTACAGTATTTGTTTGGAACTTCCAGAATACTCTGGTAAAACATCTTTGTGTTTAAAAGAGCTTTTTCTCTTCAGTACAGTCAGTTCAGTCAATATTAGAGTGTTGATAGTTCTGGTTTATTTGTTCTCTCCGAGTGTATCAACAGCAAGCACACTTCTTGCATCAGTCTCAGTTTTGAGCAACTCTGTTCAACAGAGTATTTCAGAGTATTTCAGTATTTCAACAGAAATTCTTCCAATAGCCTTGTCTGCCAGCTTTAATAATAACTTGTATGTGGCTTTACTTTCGAGTTAGTCATAGTATGTATACTGCAAAAGATTTATACTGCAAGACTGCTTCAGCATCCTGAGAACAAATTTTCTGGAAGGCTTGATGGCTACTCCATGAGATGGTCGTTAACTATGACAGAGTTATTTAGCATAGAATAAATCCAGTATTATTGTATTGCACTGTTGTAACTAATCCTGTATTTTTTATAACTTTTTAAAATTTTGTAGGACAAAGTTGGAGAATTTACAAAATTGAGTAAGACTCAGTTGCTGGAAGCCACTGAAAAGTCCATTGGTTCTCCAGAAATGTACCAGTTTCATTGCGAACTGAAAAATTTCAGAGAAAAGGAAAGAGTACTGGAGGTAAATACGTTCTTTAGACAGGAGTGGACGTAGGAAAAGTGAAATAAATTTTATCCTGACATGTAACAGAATTAGAAGGTGGAATTTACTTACAAAGTCTGTGGTAAGTTGATTTTACCAAATAATGCTCATCTTCTCTCAGAACTCATTCACTCTGACACTCACATGCTTGTAACTACGAAGTTGTGTGCAAATGGTCCAGACCCAAAAGATGAGGAATGCGTGTTGTCAAGTACTGCTTTCTTTGGGATTTTTGACTGGCAACAACTTTTCTAGACAAGTATTTTATGTCTCTGTAAGTCATTGGCTTATGAATTAAAGCATGGTCCTTTGCTTTAGTGTTGCTCACTTCCTCGAAAACAAAGAGACAGACAAAAAGGAAAAGGACCAGTGTTCTGGGAACAGTGTCTGTCCTTAGCCATAACAGGCCATTCTTTTAATCCTTTGTTCTCCTGTTCCTGTCGTTTTGGATGGTTGCCCTCCAGTTACTGCTGTACTAAAATGTTTCCTCTGATGTTAAATTTCTGCTTTAATGTACAGATGAGATGTAGACTATTTTCTGGGAACTGTTGAGATACTGTAAAACCTGAAATTCTTTATTACAGAACTTGTGCAGAGAAAAAACCACCACATTGGAGAAAATGAAGCAGAGGGTTGAACGGTACAAACAAGATGTTGAACGATACCATGAATTCAAGCGCCACACAGACTTAATAGAGATGCTTGAGAGAAAAAGGCCGTGGGTGGTAAGTTTGATTTCCAATGTCTTTATC
This sequence comes from Geospiza fortis, assembly GCF_000277835.1. Lineage (NCBI taxonomy): Eukaryota > Metazoa > Chordata > Aves > Passeriformes > Thraupidae > Geospiza > Geospiza fortis. The sequence continues at coordinate 281,331 of NW_005054635.1, forward strand.
ACTCAACCTGTTTTCTCTAAGACTGTGAATTTAGAAATAGGCCAAAAGTTGCTTTAGAAGAAGTGTGACTGGAGTAATTTGAATATCATTGCTTAATGCTTAGTGCAAGCAGGCCAGTTCTTGAAATTGTGTTCTTGGTCTAACTGTGGTGTTTGCTTACATACCTAGCTGCATAGGTTGCTTCAAGAAGTAGTTCAGGCAGTTCCCGCACAGTTAGGAAAGCCAGTAGTGCAGGCCAAGAGAAGTACTCCTTTTATTCTGTGCAGAGGCAACTGGTTTAAGCTCTAGATAGCTCTGCTTGCTTCTTCAGCTGTCACTTTTTTATATTTTTTTGGCTAAAATTTTTTAGCAGTTATGTTCCTCTTAATTTATTAGTTGAAGTTTAGTGTGATGACAGACATGTCACTGAATTTAAGTTGCCAATCTCAAAAATGCTAGCATTTGAACAGAAAAATATTTAAAGACATTTGAAAGAACCTAGAGTAAAGAACAGGTCATTTACACAAATCAAAGTAAGTATTTCTGAGGAGCACTTTAATACTACCTTAGTTTAGTGTTGAATGATCAGTCAGATTAAATGATTCTAAACAGCTCAAACTGATGGAGATTTCAGTTTACTGAGACAATATGTTGTTTGCAAGCTTAATTATATTATATGTAAGTATAGAGTTAATGGAATGCAGACATAGAACTTCCAGAAAACTTGATTTACTGCTTGTGAAGAATGCAGAAAACTTACTTTTGCAATTTTGCATATACTGAAGCCTGACATGGCTATGCAAAGAGCATTATGGCCTTTGCATCTTGAGCAACTGGGAATCCCATCAGTGCCTTCAAATCATCCTGCTAACAGCAGAGGGATTTAGGAGTAGCAGTTTAAATAGATGGATGGTGGTAGGTGTTAAGGAAGTAGGATATACCTTCTGTGATGTCAGTACTTCCTGAATAGTAGGATTTTTTTCTTACTACACATGTTAGCCTGGTGTTGCATAATAAATGTAGGCTTTTGATGCTGATTGTTCTCTGCTCTAAGATACTTGCTTATACAGAGCTCTAAAGGCTTGCTGGACACTGGTAGAGGAAGACTAAGCTAATGATTTTATCTGCTGTCAATTAAGTTGCCTTCCACAAACTAGAGAACATTGCTGTTAGTTATGTCATACTTAAGCAAGTTTAGTCAGTCTTTGTCTGATTAAACACCTTACTTGCACTGCTGTCTTCTAGACAGTTTCTCTTGCTTAGTATGTTAAAGGCTTTTAGTGGTTGCACTCAGTTAACTAAGTTTTTGGCCACTGAATCTGTGGAAACAACAGTGTGCTTTGACACCTTGGTGGAATTCTGATTGACAGTACGGAATCAGTAGTGTGTATTAGATTCAGAAAAAAGAGGACTGGAGGTAAATGTGCACTTTAGAGATGCTGACAACAGTGACTATAGGGAAATTCTAATAAATTTTAACACGAGATCTTTCACGTACTTAATTTACATTTGAAATGGAAGGGCATTGATGTAATTGTTTTACTAGGTAGAGGATATCTGAATTATAGGCTGTAATAAAATTTCACATTCTGTTGCGCTTTTGTGATTTGTTAAACTGTGACAGAATTTTTAGTATTCTCTTACATTGCAAAAATACCAAGCTCTTTGTAAGAGAAGAATTGCATTGTTCTACAAGAGCATGGGATTTTTTTTGTTGTTTTGACCTAGCGCTGTTTAGTCCTTAGAATAAATTGGTGGATTTGTATTTTAAAATGGGGTTTACTGAAATTGAGAATAGTATGGGAGTCTGTTTTTCCTTCTCTGGATATTTCATTTGCTCCGTCCTCCCCTAAATGCAGATTTCAACTTGAAGACTAAACACACCTGCCTGTTGAATTTATGTTTGTAACCAAGCAGAGTCGCTACACCTGAACTTTCAAGTCAGCTGGAAGGCAGATGTATAAACACTGCACGATGTTGTGAAGTAGAGAAACAGACAGCCTGGAAATATGATAACTCAAATATGACATTAGACTATTTTTTAATCATAGAGGAAAAGAGAAGTCTAGTGATGAGAGTCTAGCGAGAGGGTCTAGTGAGCTTTCTCATGTTCTGATCACCGTTGAAGTACATTTTAATTCTGAAGACTCTACTGCTTTTTACCTGAGGAACATTTTTTTGTTAAGCTATTTTTTTTCTAGACAGTGACAACTGCTTCTATATGTGGGGAATTCTACACCATTTTCACCTATATCTATGTCTAATAAGTTTTTGAGCATATACTTTAAGTTCCATGGAATTCCATAGTTCGTGTAATCATGGCATGCAGTTTTGAAAATGTGTTTTGGTCAAGCTATGTCCATTCTTCTTTTCCTCCCCTCACGTGTACAATTAAGAAAAACATTGGTTTAAGATGCAAATATCTCTTGAGAAAGCTGAAATGCTTTGGGAGTTCTGCAAGTCTTTAGTGGAGTGCGTAATTAGAAGCATCAAAGTTACTCGAGTACAGATACACAAGATCTCTGTATTTTGGTTAAGTCAGAATTTCTTAAAGTATTAAAAGGATTTGCTGTGTAAAAATTATGTCATGACAGTTCTGTGGAACTTGCCTGTACTTCATAGAAGTGTAATTGTACATGTGTGCATTTGCTTTAATCTTGAAATCAAATGCCTTATTTAGAGCAGAGCTAAATTTTAAGCTGAATCTTTCAGATAAGTGAAAATATAATCCTTTTATCTCTGTAACTTTGCAACAGTGGCTACTGACTGTACTTCACAGAATTACGGCAGCTTTCATCAAATAGTTTTTGAGTTTATGAAAAAGATACTGTCAAGAAAGACCTTAGATTTTGTAGCCTAGGTTGATTTATCTGTGATTCATCAGGTTAGTTAAGTAACTGTGAAAAAGTGGTAGCACATAAAGCCAATTTGCCTGTTAAAATTAGCTTCCAGGTGGTCTTCGTGTAAAATTATTATTACTATTACTGTTACTGTTGTAATATTAACCTCCAGGGCTTGGAATAAACTAGGCATATGCTCTGAATTAGGGGCAAAGTCAAACAGCTATCCCTTCCTCTGTCCCCCTGCATACCTGAATCTACTCCTCTCTCTGGACCTCTGAACATCTTATTTTTTCCTCATGAACCTTTCATAGTCATGGAATGTATTGTTCTCTTATGTTTCTCAGTTTGGAGGGGCTGGGGAGAGGTTCCCCTTCTTTTTGTTCCTTCCTTTTTTAATGTTTTTTCTCTCCAGAGAGTATAACACACACAGAAAAATCACCAATAATGACTCCTTTAGCTTAAACTACTTTCTCTACAAAATTCCTGTCTTCTTGAAGTGGAGGTTTTTGGTCACTCTACTGCTTACCATCTCTTTTCTCTCATGAATGTATCTTGAGTTAAACTTCCTGGATAGCAGTGGTTTTGGTGTTTGTGGTGTGTGGTGGAGTTTTTTTTTCCGAAAAGTATGTTCCACTCTCTCCCCTTGGTTTACTTCAGCAGTGGCTGTGTCTGTTACTTGCTCTGACAGTCTGTCCAGCTCATTTCTTTTCTTTCTCCCAGAATTGTCTGTTGTGGTTATTTGCTCCTTAGCTTTTAGACTCCTGTGTAAGTAGTCTCAAACTATGAACAGAGAGGGGCTAAGGAGTTTTTTCTGTGATCCCAGATGACCTTGGAGACAAGGTAATTGCAGACAAATGGGTTGTTTCTTCTGCTAGTTGAATTGCATATTATTTAAGAAGTATTAATAATGTGTCCTTGTTGACTGGCGGCTGAATGATCCCTACAACTGTTTGTCATTTGAACTACTAACAGTATTAATTACATAGTTGCTCTAATGCTAGTTTCTGAAAGAGATCTTTTTCTAAAACTCATGAACAGTTAAATAAAATCTTTGGACGGTATAAAACACTGCAGTAGAATACAGCAGGTTGTTATTGTTTTACTTTCAACTCCTCCAAGGAATATGAAAATCTTCGTGAGCAGCATGAAGAAGTGAAACAGTGCCGAAACCAAGTGAAGAAAGAACTGAAGTGTCTGAAAGAAATGCAGGCCCCATGGACAAGAAGAATCCAAGAAACTGAAGAAAATTTAAACAATCTGAATATGAAAACCAGAGATAATGTAGGTATTGAAGTTCTTGTTTAACACAGGTAATATTTCTGGTTTCTGTGTTCAGCTTTGTGAAATGTAAAGTAATAACCTCTTTTTTCCTAGTGTGTCATAGTGATGTTTCAGCAGAAATTTTCCTGAAGCACCTGTGCTCTTGGTTCTCAATGCCTTCTCTATGTTCAAGGAATATATTCCTTAGTAAACCTTTAGTAGCAGTTCTTCAGTCTGCTCTTGGTTTTGTAAAAGCAAATCTTTAATGTACAATAAAGAGAAATTTTACAATCTGCTAGGATATATTTTTTATAGTTTCCCCAAGTTAAGTACTTCCATTAAATTAGATGCCTGTTTTCATCTGTCCTGTGGTTTGGGTTTGTGGGATGTTCACTCCTCTTACCTTCTTGAAATATTTAAGGTAAATGACAGCTTTACTGGCCTAAAAGCATTCCTCTAATATTGAACATAATTCCGTAAGTAGGACTTGATTTTTTAATTAGGCAGTAATCGTCCATCAGTTGTGAATATTTTTATGCATAAGAGAATTTAATGGTAAGCCTACTTATATGTTACAGTTTATGTAACAGCTGCTCTTCCTGGCTTTATGAAAAAATATGATTTCCATATGGAAAATAAGAGTGCTGCAATTTCCTGCAGGATTTTGACTAGTTTTTGCTATTCAGACTGCAGAAGTCATTGTGTGTATAAGCTGCACAAATTTGTAGTGGATAACCGAAGTTAAATGATCGCATGAGAATATTTGTTTGCTGCAGTGGGTTCTGTTTGAAGGTAAGTGACCCACTCAGAGGAGTTGATGTGGAGACATGTGACACCTGTAGAGGACTGTTGCATTGAAGCATTTTGTAGAATGGGGGTCTGAAACTTCAGTGGCATTTAATACACTGTGAGTTAATAAACTAGTTATGTGCTTCGTCGAAAGAAAAAAAAGCCAAAACTCACACCCTTGCCCCAAATAAAAAACAAACCCAAAACCAGAGCAGAAAGGCCAGGCAAAAAACTCCTACAGATTGTTGTTCACAACATTGTTTTTTGTTGTGATAAATGCTACACTAACATTAGGAAGTACTCAAGTATCTCGTAATGATAAGAAAATTCTTTGGTAAAAGAAATTAGATTTTGTCTCCTACAGTATTGCAAGACTTTATTGTGCTGTGAGGCAAAATACCTCTATGTTCCAAAATGTTGCAGTCTTACTGCTGTTGCCTTTTTTTGGTCTGGTTGGGCTTTTTGTTTTGAAGGTTTTTGTTGTTTAAAGGTAAATGTACTTTCTTAGAGAAAAGTTAACATCTGGAAAATTGAAGTTGATTTTCATAATGCAACAATGCCTTCATGCTTGTGAATTGATAAGCTGTGTTGTCACTACTTGGTCTTATGGTGTTAGGTTTTACCCGTATGTATCAAGTTACTGTGTTTTTTTCGAACTGGGAGCAGTTCTACTTAATCATTGGTACCGCTGTTCTTGGAAGTATTGGGCTGTATTCACATGAAAGTAATCTTTTTTGTTAAAGGTTGTACTTTGTTTCTATAAGAAACTTAGGACAAACAGTGATCATTTTAGTTTTAGCTTGCAGGGAGCTTGCTCAGCGTAGGCACTTCCTACAAAACAGTGGAAGAAAGCCTGAGAGAATGTTTGAGATGATTAATTTATACTCTTGAATCAGCATATTTTTCTTTTCAATCTAAACTTATTGAGTAAAGCTTTCATATACTGTATATTCAAAAGGTTAACTGTGTGCTAATTAATTATTAATTTAATTAATGAATTAATAATAAAGAAGTAATTAATTTCTGTCTGGAAATTGGATTAGGTACATTTGTTCTATAGTATTCCAGTAGACAAAAATACAGGAAGAAGGAAAGAGGATAAATTGGAAATAAGTAATTTATAGAAGACTTACTGAGATACTGTAATATGACTTTCCAGTGATGGGTTACAATTTTGTATTTTATTCATAACTAATAATATTCTGTATATAGTAGTATACTAAGACGCTTCCAAACCTGTTTTTTGTGATGTTAAATGATATGTTCAAGTCTAGATTGAATGCTTATAATTTTGTCTTGAGCTCAGAGTCCAGAATTGTGGAAAAAGATGTAAGGGAATGCATGATATATGTTGTTATGGCATTAGCTATTTGCAAGATACCAGGGAAGTTCAGAAGATCTGAGGGATGTACTGCTGCTTTCTGAACTTCCGTGACAGTACCTTTTTTTCAGCTGCTGAAATGGATTTCCCTGACACGTACTTTGAGACTTGGGCTGTTGAAATGTCTTTGGAAAGGAGAATCAGTGCTGGTTGCACGGTCAGGAGATAGTTTTGATGTAGTATGAAAGCGCAAGATTTAAGTAGCTTCTAATGGCTTGAAGCTGCTATGTCATGGTTAGTTCCTCACCTTTTCATAGACTGCTTGAATTTTTGTAACTTAAAATTCTATCTTTGTACAAATGCAGGCATTTGGCAAGAATTTCACAGGTGAATATTCTGTAAGCCAGAAAGAGTTGATTAGTTTCAATTTGGCATTAAGGGAAAGCAGCTTAATATTTAAGTCTGCTCTATTCTGGATACACAGACCTGTAGGGAATATAATTCTCTTCAGATGCTTTGCTCCAGGCTTATATCCATTATGAAATAACTTTAATTCTGACTGCTTCTTGAGATCTTTCTCTTACCATGAGGATTTTACCATGAGGATTTATGTGAGAGCAGAAATAACCGCATGATCATTTTGTCTTTCTTGAAGTTTGTTGGCAAAAAGCCCAGTATGGATTTGTAGTTTTGTCTGGAAGGAGCTGAACAGCAAGGAAAGGTGGAGGAAATCTGGGAATTATATTAATATATCCAGGCATTGTATTGTATTGTATTGTATTAATATATCCAGGCATTGTATTGTATTACTTTTCTCCCGTCTCTTTGTGTAAAAACCCTTTCAATTTCTGGATTAGAATAAAAGTTTTTAGTAACACTTGGCAGTTTGAGTGGTGTCATGTGGAATGTGGAAAAAAGAAACTGATCCATTTTATAAGAAAAGTTTGCAATGGTGTATTTTCAGAACAGTTTCTTCAGGCTCTTTGAAGGCATTTGAACAGAGTTAACTATGTTATGTGGTTTTCTAGCAATGTATAATGGTGTAAAGCAGTCTTTTTTGGTTATACAATGAAAATAATAAAGACAACTCTAGCTGTTTGTCTGTTCTGTAGATAGGTCTATCTAGAAGCATATAACTGAAAATACAATGGTAAATAAAAAGCAGAATTCTGGTTCCTTAGTAGTGCCCCAGTTTTGAGAGCCTTCAGAACCGTTTTGTGAACGTTGTGCTTCAGTTTCCTGGAGAGAGATTCCTCTACAGGCTGCCTCCATGAGCTCTTTGAAAAGAGCATCACAGAATCATTACTTCATAGCAGTCAACTGCAAGACCCAGATGTATTTCTTCTGTGTTGGCTTTATGCAAACTGTCTGCATGAGTCTTAAAATTTGGGGGCTTTTTTGAGGTTGGGGTAGAGAAAAAATTCTGCATAGTTTTATTTTCTCCTTTTTTTGATGCATCTCAGTGTTTTCAGTATGACTTTTCGTAGGAAGAGGTTTCTTCTACTGGGAGTGCTGTGTTGGTTTCCGTGTCTGCCCTGGAATTTACTTGCAATCTTTCCATCCTTCTGCAGTGTTCCAGTATTCTCTTCACAATGCTTCAGCCTTGAGGGTTTAGGGAAGGAGGAATGCAGTTTTCAGAGAAAGGATAGTGTATTTCCCCTGTGTTCAGAACTCAGCTGTGTGAGTGCCTGGGCAACTTGACCTAGTAAAACCATGCTCTGAGAAAGGATGGGACTGGGTAATGCCAAGAAATTCCTTCCAACCTGTATTGTTCTTCTGCTTTATAGAAGCTGAGGATAGAGAAAGAGCAGAGACATGGATGCCTACACATGAGCCAGCAAGTTGTCAAGCTCAGTTGTGTAGGATCTAGCTCTAGCACAATGCAGTTCAGAGGTAGGATGACTTGGACAAAACCTGGTTTGGCCATCCTGTGCCTAGGAGCTTAGGCCTTGCTCGCTCTTTAGTATTACCTTTCTTTGCAAAATTGGTTTGGAGAAAGAGGCAAGAACATTTTATAGTTGTAGGCATCTGAATGTAACATTTGTATTGAAATCAAGGATGGAGGTATTTTAATTTCAGATTAGGCACTTCCTCTATATGTCGTGCCAAAATTTGCAGACCTATAGCGGAATGGTTGTGAACAGTGCAGTATGAATGCTGTTATGCAAGTCTTCACAAATGGCTGAAATTATACATGCTACAGATACAGTTAAGAATAAGAAATGGGTGAGGATGGCTTTGTCAGTAGTAAAATGGGGAGTAAATACTTAGTTATGCATATACAAGATGTTCTTCAAAATCTGACTACTTTTTACAAATACAATTGAATTTATGACTGTAAATTTAAATATCTTGCTCTATGCAGACTGCTGAAATCAGAAATATTTCCCAGAAATATAAAGAGAAACAAGATGCTTTGGAGATGAAAGATAAACAGGTAAGAGTCTTGCTGACTTTTCTTGGTGTTTGTTTTTGGTTTTTTTGTCTGCTCTTCTGTTAGAAAAGTGGCAAATTCTATGAAGATGCTGCAAGTGCTTGTACTCTTCACTCTCTCCAGTACACAATGTATCTTTAGAACTCTATCAGTCAAATAGGAATTACTAAGAGAGAGGCATACACTGTGTAAGTTATGTTGCCTACTAAAATAGACAGTGTGTGTATATCTTGACAGACAGAGACATATGCACGCATGCCGTTTGTGATAGGCTTTCCTTGAAAAGCTACAGCCTCTATAGTGTGAGAGGTTAGACTAAACTTCAGGTGTATTAAGCAACTGTTAGTCAGTTTATTAACCTTGAAGGTTCTGCTTTTGTGAAAATGAAGGAACTTCAAAAATTGATTCATAAGCTTGACAGTGTTTCTGCTTATGTTCTTCAACTGCCATAGTGCTGTTAGAACTGTGTCATAGTGCTGTTGGAACTGTAACAGACTCTTGGAGTTTGGGGGCGTGGGTATGTCAGCATTTAATAGCAGTTGCACTGCTATCCTAGGTATTTGGTGTAGGTTCTGTATACCAAACTCATGTCTTGTTTGAAATACTCCAAATTTTTAGATTGAAGAAATTAATCAAGCATTCAGAATGAAAAAAGATGAAGAAACAAACAGGCAGAAGAAAATACACCAAACTCAACAAATAATAGAGGAGTGGCAGAATGAGCTGGATACAATGGCAGTCTGTGAGAATCTTCAGCCACAAATTGATGCTGTTAATACCGAGCTGAAAAAATTACAAGAAGACAAGGCAAATATTGATAATGATGTTAGTGATCTAAGAGCAGAAAAAACCAGCCAAGAGCAGGAAGAGAAAAGTAAGTTACTTAAGGTTCTTCTTTGTCAATTTATTTTATTATTTTAATGCATGTGCTTGTACAGAATCTCCTTCTCCTGCTGGAGTGAAATAATTAAAGGTGTTTACTTCAACTACTATTTGTAGTTGGCTTACATGTATAGCAGTCCTTTCTCTCGTTAACAGCTTTATTAAAAGTAACAACCACTTTCCAAGTTGAACAAGAAGATGCAAAATTAACAATTGACCTTAAAACTATCCTTCAAAGAATCAGTATTTCTGATATCTGGATAAGGAGAGTCCTTTGGCAGTTTGGAGGTTTGGGGGATTTTTTGGTTAAAAAGGAAGGTCTGTAGTTAGCAGGTTGTGAAAAGCAATCCCAAACCTGATGGAGAAAGTAGTTTGCTTTGAAGAGACAGTATTTTAGCTGCTTGCTCTGTTATATGTAGGATATTAGCTGCTGATGCTGCAATTGTCCTTCTTAGATGAACTTTAGGTAACCTTAATTCCAGAGTTTCTTTACATTAGTCTGGGATTTGCAATTAGTCCTTTCTAAGAAATGAAATGAAATTTAAAAACTGAAGCTTGACAGCTAGTGAGGGTGTTGTATACATATTCCTCAGTGAATGTTGCTCATTTGTGCATACCTGTCTGGCAATCCAAGAATCATAGAATCCAAGAAGAAACTGAGGTAGGGAGTCCAGGTGACCTGGGGAAGGAGACGCTATCTTGACTAGCACAAAATTCTCAGGTTCTGATCTCTGTCTCTTCTGAATAGTAGATGCTTTCATACACAGTCTCTTGTCATACATTTTGGTTTTTGCCAGCATGAAGTAAGAGATACTTCACATTACTAGTCTGTCTCTTTCCTCTGGGATGTTTTTGTTTTGGAGTACAAAGATAGGACAAGTCTTGAAAAAACATACTTTCATGGCAAAATTCCTGTATTTTTACTGTGCTTACCATATTTTGTTATTCTTTGGGTAAGTTTTTAATTCTATTTTAAGTTTTTATAGTTTTATAGATTTCTTCAGAAGTAGCAGCATCTCAGTTCTGGAAAGAGAAACGTAGTTCTTACCATTTACTAACAGCCTTATTTTTGGAGGAGTGTAGTCACTAGGTACCAGAAAGTGCTGGTTATAATGTGTACTTACTGTGGGCTCTGTTTAAGACACTACCTTAAATTACAGGAATAATTGATCGCCTTGGACAACTTAATAATATAATGCATATGAAGGAAGAGAACCTTAAAATGAGATTCCGAGACACGCACTCTGCTCTTATGTGGCTGAGAAACAACAAAGACAAGTTTAAAAAAACAGCTTGTGAACCCATGATGCTTGAAGTAAGAAGATTGACTTGCATACCACTCTGTTAACGGTTAGATTATGTGTGTCTTGCAAGGCTTCAAGAATGACTGGGAGACTTCTGAGACACATCTTGGAATGTACTGCCAAGTACATGCGGGATATTCATAATTACAATTCCATAGGCAGTGTTGTAATTGAGTAAGGTGGGATGGCTCCTTTCCTCCACAAGAAGATGCCTGTTGCAGGCTTCCTCTGTGGTGCAACCAGTTGTTATCCAATCTTACTACTTAAGTTGCTGCTTAAAAAAGCAGTGTTATTTGCCAATCGAGTATCTCCCTTTATGGCACAACCTGCTCAGCTGTGGTTACTTCCCTCTGTGATCTCTGAGTGGTTCTTTTGTTTGCTCTACCCAGCCATCTAGAGACACAGAAATCAGTTGCTGGTTTTGTTTTGTGTTTTGGTTTGGTTTGATAACTGCTGTATGATCTAGAAACAGCAGGGCTAAATTTTCAAAGAGGATATTACTTTTTTTAGTGCAATATATGCTTGCAATATATGCTCCATGTAATATGAAGAGGATAAAGATCTCCAGTTGCACTTCTTTTCAGAATTGCAAACTTACTTAATATATTGCTACAATTTAAATTAGTATATTAGAATATTTCTATACAAATTCTTACACTAGGTACATGTACTAGGACTGTTCAAAATGACTTTTGTTTAGAATAGATTCCCAAGTATTTCTTGTTATTATCAGAACTTTGAATTCTCCCTGAAAGACCACCTCAGGATAGTTTTATAAATGCTTCAATAAGGATATCTTTGCTTTTACGTACGGCCTCATTAACCTCTGTGCGATCAATTGATGTGTGGATTTGTTTTCTCTCTGTTGAGGTGTAACCCCAGCCAAAGTCAAGCCCCAGGCAGCTGCTCACTCACTGCCTCGTGTTCAGAATTCAGTAGAGAATCAGAAGAGTTAAAGCTTAGACAACTCATGGTGTGAGATAGACAATTTAATAGGGAGAGCAAAAGCCATGCACATGGGGAAAGCAAAACAAGGAATTAAGTCACCATTTCCATGGACAGGCAGGTGTTCAGCCATCTCCAGGAGAGCTGGGCTCCATCATGTGTGACAGTGACTTGGTGTCTTGGTTTTGGCCAAGGACAGGGTTAAATTTTGGTAATGCTTGAGAGGATGCGTGGCTGAGAGGGTGTGGCCAGAGCCTAATTTGTTCCATATAGCTGCACCTCTTTGCAGGGTGAGTGGGGGGGAAAGGGACTCTTGCTGTGATTTTGCCTTTCGGGTTGGGAGAAGTCACAGTGGTCAGTCAGTGTTTGTTAGGGGTGTAAATTGTTAGTCTTACAGCTTTTAGTATTAAAATGGCTGGCAGTTACTGGTTGCTTTCTTATCTTATTGCTCTTCCCAGTAAATTATTCTTATGTCGACCTATGATTTTTAGCTTTTTTGCCTCCAGTTTTCAACTCCATTCTGCTGGAGCAGGAGGCAGGGAGGGGACATGAGGAGCAAGCAGTGCCATGGTTTTAGTGGGCCTTCTAAATTGAAGAAAACCAGTTGTAAACGATGACATTTGGGAAGCCATCACTCCCAAGTGTACCTCCTTCCTCTCACATTATATACTGAGGATGATGATCTGGAATATCCCTTTGGTCAGTTTGGGTCACGTGTTCTGGCTCTGTTTCTTCCCAGTCTCCATCATCCCTACCCTACCACTGTGGCAGCATAAAGAGTAGAAAAGGCCTTGGCTTTGTGTAACCTCTGCTCAGAAATAACAACCATCTCTGTATAATGAGCCCTCTGTTGAGCACAGGCCCAAAACACAGCCCTGTACTGGCCACTGTAGAGAAAATTAACCCTACCTCAGCCAAAACCAATACATTTTGGTATCATGTAAATTAGTCTGGTGTACTTAAAAATTCTAGCTTTCAAATTGCTGTTAACTGTACCCAACCTTTCTCCAATTTGAGATTATTAAGTTGTGTAGTTCTCTGTAATTTTGCCTTTGTGTTTCATGTGTAGTGACATAATGTTTAATTACTAGTCAAAGCCAACTGAAAACCACAAACATTAACATTTCATTCAGATTTGGAAAGCTTCATCCATTTGAAGTATGTGGGGCTTTTTTCTTAGGAATTCAAATGCACTTGAGCTTAAGGAGTGTGATGTTTTCTGTTGCCAATGGAAAAACCCTTACTAGTGCTGAAGCAGAGCCATTAGACGTAAAATGGGGGTGGTTTCAATTGTAAGGTCAGGATGGAGCAGGAGAGGTGGTATGGTGAGAGATGGTGATAACTCCAGGAGTGCTGAAAAAGGATATGGATGGCTAAAAATCAATTAAGCCCAGTGGTCTGTGACTTACCATAGGTTTCCTCCCAAGAGAATTGGTTGCAAAAAAAGCAAAGAAATACATTTTTAAAGACATAGTTCTTGTTTTCATTAAACGTATGTGTGGATATCATCTTGATTATTTGAAGTGTTTTTTGGGGATGTTAAGTTGAATTGTATTAACTCGCTTGCTCATTACCTTTCTTTATTAGATCAATATGAAAGACAGTAGACATGCAAAATACGTTGAAAATCACATTTCATCCAATGACTTGAGGGCTTTCGTTTTTGAGTGTCAAGAAGATATGGAGACATTTCTGGCGGAGGCAAGTTGGCACCAATTTTAAAACTTTATTATGTACTGAAGTAGGAACCCTGAACTTGGGAGTCTAGCGAGTAAATCTGTATGATAATGATAGATACCTGTATCATAACAAGTAGATAATGCGAAATGTTCAAAGATTTTTTTCAGAATTAAGGTTTCCTTAAACCTTAGACTAACTGGATACGTGTAGGAATATTAGAAGATACGGTTTTTTTAGATTGCCTTCTCCTTTCTTCCTTCCTTAAGGCAATAATCACTTAAGTAGAAAATACTGTGTACAAGAAAATGGGTAGAGCAGAAATCTACAAATTTAGTGCCAAAATTTTTCACTGCCCTGTGAATAAAGAGGCAGGAAGCATCTTTTGTGACATGCAGTGGTCTAAGCAGCAAAGTAAGCTTGTTTTTTCGTAGTTCTACTGTCTTCTGAATCAGTGAGAAGATTGTTCCTTTTGAAAGTCAGGCAGATGATGCAAGAGGAAAAAACCAGAAGATAGGGTATTAAACTGTCACAATGTTTCCCAACTACAGTCAACACAGCGGTGTATTTGTGACAGACCATCCTGCAGTTTTTGAATACTCATCCACTCCTCGTGGAAACTAACCACTTCTTTATACCTGAACGGTAGCGGTGATATCTGAAGTTCTGGGGGCATATCTTGCTTGTGTGGTTGTGGAACTCCGCTCAAGGCTGCTTTAACCAGCTCAACTGATCTTCAATTATATGATTAGTTTTTAGACTGAGCACTTGGCTCTGGGTTTCTTTGATTGCTTTCATTTTCTCTAGCATGTAGTGTTTTCAGGGACGTTAATAGAGTTTGCTTTTAGAGAACTTGGTTATTTCTGAGCCAGAGGGAATTGGTAAGTTCTTCCAGAGGTTATCAGTTGAAAATAATTCTGACTCTAAATCTGTAATTAATATTTTATTTGCACGTGGTTTATTTTTCTGGTCTTTACCAAATAATCTAATATAATATTAATCTAGGTGCGTGATCGTCAGAAACTAAGAGTGAATGCTGTATGTGCACCTGATGAATCATGTGCTGAAATTTTACCATCAAGACCTATTGAAGAATTACAGTATGTATCTGATTGGATTCGGAATTAGTTTTAAATGCAGTGGGTTTGTTTTGTTGCTATATATTAGAATCTTTTACGCAAATCAAATTATCACCAGTTTAGTTCTGGGTTACTGGGAAGAGTCTTTCTGACCCTTTAACTTGATCTTGCTTGCCTGCTGAATTGGATTTGTGATGCTTGCTTTTTTATCTCTTCTTCAGCCGATATGGATTTTATTCATATTTACGAGAGTTATTTGATGCGCCTTCTCCTGTGATGAGTTACCTTTGTAACCAGTACCGTGTTCATGATGTTCCTGTGGGAACACAGAAGACCAGAGACATGATTGAAAGGGTAAAGTATCTGAAGAAGCATAAAGGCACCTGTGGTGTGGAGTTTTATTTCGGAGGTTGTTTGGCAAGTAAATATGGAGGATGCAAAAAATTGCTTTAGCAATTTTATTTCCCCTTTTTGTTTGCCTTGTAGAAGTGGGAACACTTCATTATGGGCTAACATATTGCAAGACATTTTAACAAATTCAATCAACCTAATTATTTACTAAGCCTAATTGACAGAATATAGCTGATGCTGCATATCTAAACTGAGCAACATTTTTAGTCAAATGTAACTTTATCCGGTGGAGGCTTTTTGCTGTTTCTGGTGTAGTGGACGTTTTTTATCTTTATGTATCTTGAGTTATGGTGAATCTTTGGTTATTTATAGTATCCTTTTTGATATGAAGCTTTTAAAAGAAGCAACTCTGGTATTTTTATACCTTCTTTTTTCCTACAGACGGATTTGCTTGACTAATACATTACAGCTCACTTTATGGTTTCATCTATTAATTCTTTAGTACTTTGTTTCTTTGTTACATGGGATACTTGTGCAACGCGTTACATATCTGAAGCAAATACAATCCTTGTTCACTATGCAGTACCAATGCTAACGATTTTTCATTGGTGTCTGTAATATCTTGACAGTCAGACTTGTTTAATTAATTATGGTAATATACTCCAACAGTATCTCATCAGTTCTTTGCTTACCAGTCTGAATTACAAGTGTAATGCTGCATTAAACTTAGCATCTTTTTGCAAAGGTTGTTAATAAGTAGGACCTGCAGAAGCTGAAGTTTTTTCTACTGTGTTTATCAATCACACTTGTTCCTTGTTCTGAAAAGTATTGCCTTCAATAATGCTTTTGTCAGATAACTATTTTTCTGTCTTTCGTAGATCATACAGGAAACCAATCTAAGGCAAATTTATACAGCAGAAGAAAGATACGTTATTAAAATATCTTCTTACACAAAACAAACCATCTCTAGTAATACATGCTTGAAGGAGGCACAGTATCTCAGTAGTTCAGTGGATACGGAGGAAAGAGGACAGTTGGAAAATCAACGACAGGTACCAGTGTATTTCTGTAACTGTGATTACACACAGTTGATGTTGTGAACTTTTAGCCATTTTATCATGCATTAAGCAGAGCCTACATATGTTAGTATGACATGCAATAAGAATGCTAGTGTTGCACGTTCTTTTGTTTCAGGACATCAGTAATACGTTAAAGTCATTGGATGCACGTTTGACTGCACTGTTCGAGAGACAGAAGCTTCTGGATCTCAGGGACAATAAACTCAGGCAGGAGAAGAAGGCGCTTTTAGAGAGAGGAAACCGGAGGAGGCAGTTAGAATCAAAAATTCGTGTGAAGTATGATAGGTAGGAAACAAGCTATGTTGTCTATGAAAAAATCTACAATATCTATGTTATCATTTTAAAAGCAGAGATATTTTTGTTTTCTCTTAATACAGCATGCTTTTACCCTTAAAAAGTAACCAGTATTTGAGCATTAGATACAGGTGATAATCAAGACAAGGAAGGTGTTTAGAAATTATGATAGTATCTGAGACAACATGTAGCAATGTTCCAGATGATTTTCTGTAATAGTATCATAGGATTCCAGTTAAATATCACTGCATGTATTTACTCAAAGATTAGGTTATTGTTCTAACTTTGTAGCACGTCTAAATAATGCCATAATGTGCATAAATGGTACTAAGTAAGCATGTCAGGGATTGAGTAAGGCCCCAGTTGTCCATAGTATCATTCATTACATATCTTTTGTTTTTGTGGGCCTCTACAATTGGTTTTTCTGTTGCCATTTGTCATAAGGCGTGAAGTCAAGGCATTTTTCAACACGTATTTCATTTAAGCACACACTCCCAGCAGGCAGTGTAGACAACATTAACATCCAGTCTGGACCTTTCTTCTTTTAACCTAGGAGCACTGTCTATCAATTGTTCTACTGTGTACCTCCTAAGAGAAGTTTGTTCCATCCTGTCAGTGGTTTCTGTTGTGGAAAGATATAGGGCTATTGTTATTAGTGTCTTGTCTGTGGTGAGCAAACAGAGCATCCTCATCCCATGCTGTAGAGTGTGTGCTGTAGCCCCTGACCATATTGATTGCTGAGTTTGTACCAAGGTGTTGAGGTTTGGCACAGTGGTCCAAACTGTGTGCAGTGCTAAACAGAGAGGAAAAATCACTTACCTTGCCTTGCTCCTACTCATACAGCCTGGTTTGCTGCCAGGGTGCACTGCTTGCTTATGCACAGCTCATTGTGCAGCAGTGCTTCAGGTTCTTCTTTGTAGAGCTTTGCTGCAGCCAGTCTGTCATGAGCCTGTATTACTGCGAGACCTGGTGTTTTCGCAAGACAGGACTCTGCATTTGTCTTTGCTGAATCTGACAAATCTTCTGTCAGCCGCTTCCCCAGCTTCAGTAGACGTCTGTGAACAGCAGGCCTATAGCGCGCTCCCAATTCAGTGTCTAAAAGCCTAACAACAGGGCCCTCTCTTTGCTCTTCCATGTCATTGGCAGGAGTCCTGAACAGGGTAGGATCCAGAACATAATCCTTGGTGCTGACTTCTGGGCAAGAGAAAACAAACCCAAGAGTCACCATAGAACCACTTTTTTTATCTATTTAGTCTTCAGTTAATCCAGACTGTGGTCTTGAAATTCAGGTGCATGAATGGTGTGGGACACAGCACTCAAAAAATGAGAGAAATTAATCTGGATCCAGCAGACAGAGGAAGATGAAGCTGATACAGGTTAATGCTCCCGCGTGAATCCAGTAGTGAGGCTAAGCCTGACTTCCCACTAGACACACACAGAACACATCAGAACAGCCTATGTGTGTGTAGTTACACACTGCACAATGGTGATACAGAGCAACTGGACAGATGCAGCACTGGTGGTTGCCTCCTGTTTGTACTGTGACTGAGCAGCATGAGATTACCCTGGTGCATTGTCCGTGCATATCTATGGGCAGTGTGAATCCCATTGGCAGCTGGTTCCAGACAATCTGAATCTGCGCAGTCAGTACCTCTAGACCTCAGGCTCCTTAATTGCTGGTACCTGGAAATGCAGACCCCTGAGGCTGTAGCCCTGCTTCTGTTGGCCTGTAGAGGCTGCCTCCCTCGCCCATGTGTGCCTGCATGCTGAACTGGCTGTGACTCTCTAGTTTATGGTAGCTCATTCTGTGGTCCTTGTCTCAGAGATACAGAGGTAGCCACGACTTCCCCAGTCTGCACCCCATAGCCAGTACTCCTGTCATCTTACTAATAAGCACAGACACATGGCAGCAGTCTGTGTCAGCCAGGCTGATCCTCCAGTAGCCATTTCTTCCTACGGTGTCACTCTTAGTGACTCACTTACTGTCTTGGCTCCTGGGCCACTTGCTGTCTAGTCTTGGTCTTTATTAGCAATCAAACACCCTCTTGCTCACTTGTACCATGGTGCTGGCAGCAAGGACAGTCGCATCATCCCATGGTACACTCACTCTGGTCTCTCCAGTCAGGTGCAGCCATCACAGACAAGCAGGTTTCCCCCTCTGACTTGTGATTTGACTACAGTTGCTTGCATGTAGACTTCCAAACACGTGAGTGCCTGAGTAGAAAGCAAGAAAAGTGGGAGGAATGGAGTTGAGTAAAAAGAGAATGTGCCAATTGGGCATGGCTGGACAAGGGTAGCAACCAGCCCACTATTTACATCTAAGTGTCCCTCTTATCCTCATATTCCTTTGTTTTCCTATACGTGTTATTCTCCAAGTTACTTAGTTCCTCCCTTTCTTCACATTTTTTGCACTCTTAAATATGTAATAGTAAGAGTCCTGTAGTTTTCTGCTGGATCCCACAATATCTATTCTATAGCACAATGTCCAGCACTTTGCTGTTCTACAGAAGATGCAGAGGACCGGGCTGGGGGCTGAACAGCTTGGGAGGAGTCTCTGTGACAGCAGCTGATAGCAGCTTTTTGACTGTAGAGCTTGAAGGACTCTTCAGTCAGGGACACTAATATTACCCTCTACAGACTGAGGTTTCTTTTGACGCTGAATTGATGACTGTGAAGCTGGAGGACTTGGCCTTTAGGAGCAAAGATTCAGGGCAATCTCTACTGAGATAACAGCAAAATTGTCAGAAACAAGATCTCTCGTTATGTTATATAATTACTTTTTTATTTACATATCTTCTGTATCATAAGTAGGAACACTGTTTTGTTTCCTCTGTATAATTTTTACACTCTGCTGCTTCAAAAAGATATCCATGTGTTCATGAGCTTCAGTGAGCAATTGGTAACCCTGGTGAGCCTTCACAGGACTTGGCCAGCAGTGAGGCTGTTCAGCCACGGTGACAAATTTGGGTCACTCAGAGCATCCCACAAATACACTGTGGCATGTTTGGTGCATTCCCAGGACTGCTAATGCAGACAGAAATGCCCACTAAAATGTGAAAGAGCCACGAAACCACAGGGTTTCCAGGTGAACTGCAGTCAGTGGAGAATAACTGCTTTCTTAAAGAGGAAGGAAGCTGGAAAGGTGGTGTGACTGTCTCTTTGCCAGGAGAGCTGTCACCAAAGGTTGTGCCACCGCTTAAATTAAGGTAGGGGACTGCTGTGGGAGTCACAGACTCATTGTGAGTCACATTGACTCATGTGTTCACTCATTTTCTTGAAGCCCAGTGTGGTACTCCTGTAGACTTACTTGACAATAGTTTTTTCAGATACTAGTTTTGCATTTCAGAGCCTGAAATTACATGAGAGCTGTATCATTGCCTGGAAGAGTGGATTTTTGGTTTATTTCATTTACTTTTTTGGGTTGTAACATGACATGTAGGTGTGGTTCTTAGGGCCACAGTTCAGTGAAGAATCTGGCAGTGTTAGGTTAGTGGTTGGACTCAATGATCTTAAGGTCTTTTCCAGCCCAACCAATTCTGTGATTCAGTTGTGGTGCAACAAGGCAACCCTCCTCAGTCCAAAGGGTGCCTTGGTGTTGACTAGATTGATTGGCTTCACACCTGGACACTGGTACTGAGAGTGTCCTGGGACAGGGTGTCCCTTTCTCTGAGTCCTGAATTTGCATTCCCATCTGCTCCCATGGCCCTGTGCTCCTCTGAGCTTGTGGAAATGGGCATTTCATGGACTCATGTCTCATATGGTAGGCCTGGGTGTAGCCAGGATGCAGGGTATTGTTTGGACTTCTGGCAACTGCTGTTGTCTTTTTTATATGTGTGGAGGTGAGCTTCTATCAGGTACCCTCACAGAAAGCTAAAATTGACGTAAGTAGCAACGGCTTGATCTCTGTCACCTCACTGTTTTACAGTTGGTTCATGAGGTATGGCATGCTCTTTGTAAATGTTTGATGAATCTCCATGATCACCTTCTCCATTATGCCCCTAGAATTGCTTCCTGAAGGGACTTGTTTTACTGTTTTCCCAGGGATCAAAGCAAGAGTCTGTAGTTTCCTATGTCATCCTCTTGGCCTGTTCAGCAGTTTTGAAAAATCTCCAAATGCTTTGCAGCTCAATAAATGTCATGGTTCCTCTTCCATGTTCTGAAGCTCTAAAACAAGTGAAAACGGTTTTTCTTCATTGAGATGAGGATACAGTTATTTTTTGGCTAGACTACGTAACAAGAATTAAGTAAACTTCCTGAACTCACATGGGTTGTATTGTTACAAAGAGGTATCAGAAGAAGAAAAGTTCATTCCTTACACTGATTTTTTTTTCTCTGATTTGAAATTTATAGAAGTCAAGGACTATGCTTGCACAATGATGCTGTTAGTAGCCAAAAATGGGGTTTCTTTAAGTGCTGCTTGTTTTGTCTGTTGTATTTCTTTGGTTTAAAGTGCATGGGCTGGGAATGCTTCCAATATGTTTGGAATGTTTAGGATTATAAATTCCTAATCTTGCTAACTGTTGGTTTGTCATCAAGTGTAGGACTGTTTGTGTTTTTAGCATGACTTACTTTTAATCACAATGAATCAAATATTGATTCCTCCCATAGTTTAAGACAGCTGGAACAAGATGCTATTGACCTAGAGAAGGAATTTCAACTGGCAAATGTAAAGATCAAAGAAATAAATAAACAGAAAGCAGAACTTGTTACAGAAGTGATGCATCTCACCAAGGTATGTATTTTTAACTTGGTATGTGTTCCACTTTTGTGAAGAGTCCAGTTCTTGTTATTTAAGTGGGAAGTATGCAGCATTTGTTACTGTCAATGTTTTCAAGCTAGCTTTCTTAATTATTGAATAATATTAACTTTTTCCATTTTTCATCCCCTTCTAATTTTTTTTAAGTCTGTATTTCTGGTAATTATTTTAAAATCACTGAATTGGAAATGAATAAACTTTTTCCTCTGCCCAACTTCATACTGTAGAAACTTTGTGTTAAAATGACAAATAGTGAAGACCTCAGACCTTGGCTCACCACTGTAGTCAGATGCTAGCGCCCTCAGAATTTTATCTTGTAGATCCCCATGGTCTGCAGTAGAAACCTTATCTTCCCTTCCATTAAGGGAGAGGATTAATTTTTATTTATGTGCTGATCATAAAGAAATGATAAACAGTTGCTTTCAATGGCCTGTAATTGTAGCTACCCTTTAGACAGTAAACAATGTGTTGATGGTTTTAAAGCCTCTGGACTGTTCCTGAGGCTGACTTGTTTGAAAAAAAACCCAAACATTTTAATGTCAATGTCATGAAACCAGATTCTAGTGATCATTAAAGTCTGTTACTTAACTGCCCAAACACAGCCTTGTTTAGTTGTAATGTGCTGTTCCAGTTAAGACATCAGATATAAGGGTTTCTGTGCAACTTGTCAGTCAACTGCAATGTCATTACAAGATGTGTATATCTTTTGTGTTTCTTTTTTGACCTTTTCCCTCCCTGTGTGGCGTATGATGTCCACCAATATCCACCTGTTGGATTCTTCTTTCTGACTAACAATTGAGATGGCCTTAGCGCTTCTTATTGAAAGTAGATGTGTGTATGGATCTATATCTGTGTATTTATATCTATTTGGTAGAAATTATATATGTATCTGTAGAAACTTAAAAGTACATGTGAACTATACCTCTTTAAGAACTTGGGTCACCACTTAATTCATTGAATTTGACGCAGTATTGATGACCTGAGCACAGTGTGAAATTGTATGCTATGACTAAAAGGATGGGTACTTTCTAAAGTAGTGATTATATTGGTTTTGAGTCTGGTGAAAAAAAAACCTGCTTTGTTTTCCTGTTTGTAGAGGATCATACAATTGAACGTCGACAAAGTAGATTTGGCTTTTCAGATGACCAGGGTGACTGCTAAGAAGAACAGACTACAATCAGAGTACAAAGCAGGAACTGTACAGCTAAGAGCTGCACAGGTAACAATATTTATGAATATTGGGGTATCTACTATGAAAATGTTTCACTGGGAGGCCTTTATGCTGTTGAAAAGGATGCTTCTGTGTCTTTGTTTAGAAGTGGCTGTTAGTACTGCTATATATTTAGCCTCGATTTCTGTGGTTTAACTTCAGCCTCTTCATTTAAAGCAGAATAGTATCATTGCCATCTTCAGTTAAGGACAGCTAAGCTGCCGTGAAAATGTGCCACTTAGTCATCTTATCCTGGATCTTTTTATTGTAATAAGAAATGTGTAAACACTTCTTTGTATAGACAAAGTCATTAATGTCATGTCAGTAATGTGTATTGTCACTGGGAAATTCATGTAATGTTTCTAGTTGTCTCTGCACACATCTTCATCATTTAGGGAGAAACTTGGGCTGGTACATAGTTAGATATCTGGTCAGATCGGTAGACAGGATTTGTGATTTGTAACATTCTGGTAATTCTGAAAAATTGCCTCCTTCCTAGTGAATGGGGTGTGAGTCAAGTGGAGTCCCATTGAGGCCCCCTCAAGAAACCAACAGGAACATTAACATTGCCACATACTTTCTAATATATAGAAGAAATAAGGAAACAAAGCTTGTGTATTTATGTTTGTCTAAATTTTATTTTGCCTGTGGGCATTGACAGTAAACTGGAAAAGTTGAGCAAAAATTAAAAATTGACTTGTTGAATTGTCAGTGCATTTACTAGTACATGGTTGATAGTAACATCAAATATCTATTGCTTTCTATTTTTTCTGTCACATACTGAAGTTTCTCCTGCCAACTGTATCTTTTCCTCTTCACTGAAGAATTTGACTTACCGTAGTTTGGATCAGGCATATTCAATCTGTTGAATATTGAATGTGTTTCAGATTTTAAGTGCCTGTAGATCAACTTGAACTCTTGTTTCATGCAGCTCTGCAGACCTCCCTTCAAGTGAGAGCTCTATATACAATTGAGAATTGAGATTGCCCACTGCAGTTGATTCAGAATTGATTTGGGCTCTGGAAATTATCAAATACATAAAATTTATGCTTCTTGTAGGAAAAAAGTATAGGTGACTCTCACAGGATCTTTTGCCTCGTTCTCATGTCAGAATATTTCAGATGAAGCCATTTGACTTTTAAATTTGTGGGATCCAAAAAACTATTACAGGACATATGCAGATATCCAGTGGAAGGTAACTGTTGTGCTGTACAATAGCATTTATGCTAATTCAGTATAGCTTGAGATCTTGGCTGGAAAGAAAAGGGGGCACATCTTCCCTTTACTGTTTTATCTGTACAGCTCTAATGCTGGTCCTTGCAAGCCTCCTCTACAGTGGACTTCATGAAGTAGAGGAGGTGGTCTAAAAAAGGCCTCTTCCAAAAGTTTTCCAACCTTGCTGAAAGCACCAACTCAGTATAGAAAACTATTTTTACAGTTTCTTTGTGGAGATTGTGAAATGCTTATCTGTAATGCAAAGATCTTTTGTGTAGTATTTAGTGGAGAGAGAGGGAAGAACAGGTTTTTTTGAGTTGATAGCTGCTGAGAACTTCTGTGAGATGATCACTAATGATCATACCCATTACTGCCGCTTCTGTTGTATTTAGCAAATAACAATCAGTTACAGTTCCAGAAAGTAATGAGAGTGACTGTCAATGTCTGTGTCCTATTTTTAAAACTGTGAAACAAGTATTTCTCTAACTGTGTGATTTCAAATGAAAACTGAAATTTTTTCACCACTGGAGGGCTCCTATATTTAGCTGAAGTACACAACAGTAAAACTTGGGAAGATAACTCTTGAATATACATGCACACTTATGAAGCTGAGAGAAAAGAAATTTTGGTATTTCTGAAGAACTTGCTTTTGATCAGTTTGCCTTGGTATCTGTTGACTTGATGAGCAGAGATGTATAATGAGTTTTGATTAGTTGAAGCAAATTGTTTTGATATTTTGATAGTCTGGTTTCACCTACTTTTTCTGCTTCAGATGTGCTTTATTGCTAGTGTGCTAGAGTTAGCTCTGGAAATTCACAATAATATTAAAAAAAAAGACAGTGGTGATTTAAAAAAATCTTTTAATATTTCTAACAGCAACGTTTTCATGAACTGGATAATAGGAAGCAACTTCTTTATGACAAGTGCAAGGAACTGATGAAGCATGCTCAACACATCTGCAGATTGGGTCCGGATCAAGATTTTCCAGAAGAATTTAAAGTTGTATGTACAAAAAGAAAATTTCACCAGCTCTTGAATTTCTAACTTCTCCTGCAAAGAATAATGTGTTTTTTGGTTTTTTTTAATTAGAAGGCTCCTAGTAAAGGATTATGTGTACTTCTGTTACTGTCATTAGCCTTTTAAACCACCTTTGCAATAGTGCTGAGATATCCTTTGACGACTACTTTGTTTTGTGCACAGGGGAGAGAAAATTAGACCTGTGATTTCAATTGCAGTCCACAGTCTTGTGTTCACAGAAATAAAGAGAGGCCGTATTTTTCTACCTTCTTGCTCTAATGGAACAACACCAAAGAACTGAGTT
Source organism: Geospiza fortis (assembly GCF_000277835.1). Classification (NCBI taxonomy): domain Eukaryota; kingdom Metazoa; phylum Chordata; class Aves; order Passeriformes; family Thraupidae; genus Geospiza; species Geospiza fortis. Next base: position 306,070 of record NW_005054635.1, read on the forward strand.
CAGAACCCAGCCTCTCAGGAGTATTCATTTGCATGACTTATCTAGCGTAGTCCATGTCTTACACTGAATCTCTGAGTATCTGTGCTTGCACAATTTAGGCAACTGAAGAGCAACTAATTATGTAACTTCTTTCTCTGTCCAGAATAGTTAGTGGGGGAATCTTGCTGTGTTAAATCTTGAGTATCTGACACCCTGATTAAAAGTAGCAAAATGGTTTATGGTTTATCCAGTTTGTTTTTTTTTTCCAAGAAAACTTGAGTCCTTCATTAGTATTGCTTTGTAACATGTGCAGTCTTTTGTCTTGTAGGCTTTTCAGACTCTTCCAAACACATTGGAGGAAATTGATGCTTTTCTGAGTGAAGAGAAAGCCAGGGCTTCCTGTTTCACAGGCCTCAGTCCTTTGGTATGTTCGTTGCTTTCCCTCCCCCTCTACCCACATTGTACTTGTTTCCCACTCTCTGCTAGATCTTTCAGTACAATAAGCTAGACAGTATGAACAATGTGCTGTAAATGCCAGATTCTGCATCTGCTCAGATTTAAAGCAGGTTCTTTAAAAAAAAAAGATGCTGCAATAATCTGAGAGAAACAAAGCTTTACCATTTCCTTGCTTTAAAGTTAGAAATCTGTCTTGTTTAGTGTACAGTACAGTAGTCTGTGCAATTATGTTTGAACAGTATTGATGCAGTGTGGTATTTTTACAGTCAGGGTTACAATTAGCAAATATTTTGCTGACTGCTTGTTTTTTCTTCTGGCAGGTTGTTGATGAATACAATAAGCAAACACAAGAAATACAGCAGTTAACGGAATATCTAGAGGAAAAGAGGAATGAGTTGAATAACTATAAGCAAAACATTGCACAGGTAATAGCTCAAGTTACTACTTCATCATTATTCAAATTCTATGTTATTGTAAGAATGTATGTACAGAAATAAATGGTAACATTTCAGATTGTTTTGAGTGTAAATGGAGATGCTAACTTCCCTAATTATGATGATTTTTTCAGTGTAAATGCTATCTCCAAGGGAAAATTGAGGTCTTAAATTGATTTTACACGGATATGTCTGTTTTTAGGTCAAAGAAAAATGGATAAACCTCTTGAAAGTGATGATTGAACAAATTAATGGAAAGTTCAGTGAGTTCTTTAGTTCTATGCAGTGTGTTGGTGAAGTTGATCTTCATATGGAAAATGAGGTATGATTGAGTTTCTCATATAACATTCATATTTTCTTGCATAATGTTTTGATGATATATTGCTAGAGAAAAATAACAAGTTGTCATGTGGAGATTTTTTTTTAAAAGCACTGAACTTTTACTCAACACTTTCAGTGTACTAGAATGGACTTATCAGTCTGATTGAAGACAAGCGAGTCTTTATCCAGATGACTAGGACTTCACCTCCTGACTTTTGGAATCGGCCTGCAACTTACAAAGCTTGGTTAGAAACACTGTATTTACTTAGCTGTTACTCAAATTTATTAAGCTCATTATTTAATTCTGAATTTTCAGCTAACTTTTGTCCTCTATTATCATCTAAATATTCTGTTATTAGGCGTTGAATTGATTTGCTTCTACATGTAGTTACTACTGGAGTCTGAGGGCATTTGATCTGTTCTGAAAGCAGCTGTCATTTGGCCAATCCTGTTGCCTTCTCAGTAACTTTTATAGGTAGGGTTTACCTCTGGTAAAGAGTTTAAAGCATCCGTAGAACTTGGGGAGAAGTATTCAGTGCAGTGAACTGGAGAGGGAAATTTGGTAGTTTGTTTTAAATTGATCACTGAAATGATGATGTCAAGACTTTCATATGTTAACACATAGACTACACAATAGTGAAATTTAACACAATTTTTTCTGACTTTGGTTTTTTCTGTTGTCAATTACTCAAGCAGCTTTTCTTAAAATAGCAGTGGCAGTTATTACTCAGGGCAGAAGAGTGACTGGTAAAGCTCTTTATATGAACTGCATAAAAATGTTGACCTGTAGAATAGTAATATGAAAAAGTAGAACATTAAAATACAGACTTTTCAGGTCTTTTGATAGTTACCTTGACAGATCTATATTACACAAAAACTCTATTTTAGTAAAAGTATGTTGAAAGAGAGAACACAGAAGGAACAGCAAAGCTATTTGAAAGCAAAAGGTGTGTGGAGTGCCTTTCTGAATCTCTTCTTTGGAAGGTCTTGCTTTTCTATAGCAAAGATGTCACAGATAGTTTTAAGAGATGAGCTAGCAGTACTGTGCCAGTGAATAAAACTTGTTTCCTCAAGGGATCAGTGGCTACAGTCTAGAAGGATATGTTCTCAAGTTTGTACTCCTTGGTGTTCTCTGCAGATCTTTTGCCTCTCCTGTAGGTAAGAAGAGAGAGACTCTTGAGGTTGACTTACTTTTTATTAGAGATATTTCTGTGACACTGAAGTTCAAGCCTCTGTTAGTCTGCCTTATAGGAATCTTGAGATCTGTGGATGTCCTTGGTGACTACTAGCTGCTGTCACCATTGGATAAGAGGAACTGGACATTAGGTGGAACTTCTTTACAGAAAATGTGATTAAACATGGAATGGACTGAGGAGACAGATGATGGAGTCACCATCCCTGGAGATGCTTAAGGAATGACTGGACAGAGCTCTCAGTGCCATGGTCTGTTTCCTAGATTGGTGTTCAGTCATAGGTTGGGCTCTGGTCTCAGAGGCCTTTTCCAGCTGAAGTGACTCTGTGATGCTATGTGAAATACTTCACTGGGTTCTTTCTTAACATTCTAGCAGAAGCCTCTGGGAACAGTCTGACTTCCCTTGGTGACACTTAGTAGCCAGAATTCGTACTGCTAGCCATGATAACACTCACATTCCTTGATTCACTACAAGGAGTTTTGAGCATCATTTTTGTCAATTGGAAAATCTGTCAGTTATGCAAACTGATATTCAAAAGACACAACTGTGTGGCAGTTGTCGAGGTCTGACTGATGCCATTGTGGCTGTGTTTCACAGCAATCTTCATAATTTGGTTTGCTAGCTTGTATCTTCATTTTTTCAAACCTACTTTTGCCAATGCATCTGAAATTACAGTGGGCTTAGAGACCTTAGATTCTGGGGTTTATTTCTCCTTACATGAAATTGTAATCAGAACAACTCACAGAGTAACAGATCAGTTGGAAGGGCTCAGAAGGATCATCAAGTCCAGCTCTTAAGTAAATGGCCCATACAGGAATTAAACCCACAACTTGGTGGTGTTAGCATCATGCTCTGACCAACCAAGTGGACTCAGTGGCCACTGAACACAACTTCAGTAATCCTAGAGAGTCCTCTGGAGATTTCTTTTTCGTCTTAAGCATGAATGCATTTCATTGTATGGTCCTTCTTTTGAGCCACACCTGTTATCCTGATGCCTTGCATCGTTGGCTGAGGCTGCTGCCAAGTTTCACTTTCCTGTTAAAGAAAAGCCAGCACTGGAATCCTTGTGTGTGGTTTTCCCATTGAACTATGAAAAGGAAATGGCTGTCCTGGATTTGGACAGCAGTGGTTGATGGATTTCAAGCTGCTTCCACTTAAACAGGTGCAGATTGGTACACAACCTACACACACACCATTACTCCACTGTTCAAATTGATAGTATCCTAAGGCTTTTTTTTTTGTATTAATGGGATTTATAGGGGCATTGCTTTCTTCTTATTCTATCCAAGATTTTTATTTTCCTGTTGATGTTCTTACTGCATAAAAAACCTTTTTTAACAGGAATTAATAAATCCTAGTCGTGAAAAGCGAATGGTGTTGGAAATTGTGTAGCAAAACTAGACATGAAGGAAAACAATGAAACAGGATTAATATATATAGATGAACCAGAATTAATATCTTGATTTTAAGTTCATCCTGAGTAGTTGATAGACCCATGTACATTTGTAAAATGCCCTGGAATTTGCATGTCATTGTAAAATAAGCTATAATAAAAAGAAAATGAGTTTAAAAGGTACTGGCTTTCACAGCAGGAGTATGAGAAGTATGGAATTCGCATTAGAGTCAAATTCCATAGCAACGCTGAACTTCATGAATTGACTCCGTATTATCATAGTGGAGGTGAGAAAACTGTTGCCACTATGTTATACCTGATGGCTCTGCAAGAACTCAACAGATGTCCCTTCAGGGTTGTTGATGAAATAAATCAGGTGAGAATCAATAGTGTGTTATTGCTCTTTCTGTCTACAGATGCTTATGACATAATGGAGAGAACAGACTTTTTTTTTTTCTTTTCAGGGAATGGATCCAATGAATGAGAGAAGAGTTTTTGAAATGGTTGTGGAAACCGCTTGTAGAAAAGGGACGTCTCAGTACTTCCTCATTACACCAAAGGTGTGTGGTAGAAAATGAAATAGGAAGTTAAAGTGTAGGAGAATGGAATTTGGTGTGATAATATGCCAATAAACACTCTATAACTTACCTGTGTTTTACCTAAGAAATTTGGATTAAAGAGAGTATTTGTCAATTTTAAGGACAGTCAGGCAAGAATTTAGACAACTTAGACCAAGGCTCATCTCAGAAGCCTGCTCTGGAGTTGTGCCCCCACTGGAAGTATCATGTGTTAGTCACCAGTGGAGAGGGTTACCATGGAAAAGGCTGTAAAAGGTAATGCCTCTAGCTAACACAAAATTCAGACTGTAGCAGAGACGAACTTCCAGACAAGTCAGATGAGGATACTGGAGAAGGAGCAGGCTAGTGTTGCTGACATCAGAACTAGAGGAGTCCCACATGACTACTTGAATAATTTTTCTGTGTTACTCTGAGATTTAGAGGCTCAGAAAAGATTAGATCTGTGCTCTGGGAGTGACCAGTTTAATTGTACTCTTCAGTAAAAATTTTAAAAAAGGCAGTTGACTTACTAATCATGCAGTGATGCAGTGCAAAGTCTTGAAAGGGTAAATAAGGTGGCTGTCTACCTGCACCATAAACAGAGACTAATGTTATGTTGAGCTTGATCCAAGACAAATTGAAAGAGTAAATATTACTTTTGTACACCAGGGAGACAAGCAGTCAGTAAGTGTGCTGGTTTTCATGAAGATATCACTCCTGTATCTCTTTATACACTGTATTTTAGAAAATCTGGCTGGTATGTGCTGTTTTTTCAGTAAGTAACAATTGAAGGGTCTGGGTAAGGCCCCCTCATAGCACTTACCTTCCTGGAAGGAGATGGAAGGTAATGCTTGCTGTTCCTTCTGATCTCGCAGTATGCTTACCTCCATGCAGGTTGGTAACTTCCTGACAACATTACTTCTTTGTTACTCTGTGTTATCTATTCCCTTTTGTCTTCTTGTCATTCTTCTTATTGAATCAGGTTTTCCATGCACTCTCCTACTTAGAGAAATAACAGCATGATTTGGATGTTGAAAGATAGATAGCTCAGCTAACTCTAATGCTTCCTAAATTTAAGGAGTTGTAGAAAATTGCTGTCTGGGGTCTAGAGTCTGTTGTAAAAGTTGAGTCTGTTGTCAAATTACTAAGAATAGAGACAGGGAAAATGGAGTATGCAGAGCTAACCATAAAGATCAAAATGAAAATGAGAGAGCATAATTTAAAAAATCTCCAAACTTTAAAAAACCAAAAAAAGTCAACATTATAGTGAGAGGAAACTTGAGGACTATGTTGCAGCATTATTCAGCAACAAGAGACAGGGTTATGAAGAGATGGCTGAAGTGCCTCCTTCCCTCTTTCCTTCACAAGCAGGTGACATGACAAGTTACAATGGCCTGTCACAAGAAAAATTAGTGAGAAAGCACGTTGTGTAAAGGTTGACTTGATTGAGAGTGTTTGTGTGGGCTGCATCAGAGGATAATGAAAAAGGCTGCACAGGGTGGGCTGAGAAGGCCAGACTCTACTGTTCGTGGCTTAGCCTCAGTTCCTGAGCCCCTGCTGTGTGTCACCACTTACTAGAAAGTGTGACAGTTTGTCTAACCAAGCCAAGTTCCATGTGTGTACCCAGTGGATACAGGAAAAACTGCAACCCTTTGTTTTGGTGTTGATACCTCCTGTAGTTGTATCTTCAAGCAAACTGCAGAGGAAAGTGGTATAAATTAATATGCAGTAAAGTTGATTAGGAATACTGTATTTTGAGTAGTTTTGATTCGCTGTCATAGTGAGTAGATGAACTGAAGATGTTCTTAGAAGTGGTTTTGAAAATTAGTATTTTTAATACAAATCTGGTGAAACATTGTTTATTAAACATACAAATAATAAATTAACATACAAACTCCCATGTTGGGAGTTAATCCTTTTTTCGCTGTGAAGTGAAATTCTAAATAATCTTAGGTTAGGTAAATTTTATCAAAACCAGGACTCATTTCAGTGCAGACAAACAAAAAATGTTGTATTTGAGAAAAATCAACAACAGCATCTGGTGTAATGCCTAAATGACTGGGGAGAGGGAAATGACAAGCTGAGCATCAGTTGCAGGTAAATTGTTCAGTGTCATCCTGAGCACTGCTTGTAATCTATAGTGTGCATGACATCTTTGTCTGCTGGGCTTGTGTTTGGCACAGTTTGGATTATCATAAGTATCCAGCTTTGGCTGTTACACTTCAGAAAAGTAGTACAGGCGCTGGAATTACTCCAGAAGGTAGCAGTGCAACTTGTAAGTAATCTTGATCATTCTGAGTTTCCACTAATGGAAATTGCTTACCTCAGAGGAGCACAAGGCTAAAGAGAGACATAGATTTACTTGGGTACAATTACTGTTGCCTGTCCTGCCCTGGGGAAAAAAGGGAAAAACATTATTCTGTGCCCACAGAGGAGTGGAGGTATTCTCTGGATACAGAAAAAAAGCAGTGAGGTTGATGGCAGCAAGAAGGTACAGATTAGATGTGAAAATTTTCCTCAATAAGAATAGTGATGCATGGGAATTGGCTGAAGAATGAGTCCCTTTGAGGGGGTTTCTAGGAACAAATACACTTCATTTGTCAGGTTGTAATCCTAGTATAGTGATATTTTTGAGATCTAAGGTTTTTCACAGATGTTACTCAGCTTTTTTAGATAATGAGGAACATTTAGATATTTTGACTTTTGTTTCTGTGTTTTTCACCAGCTCCTGCAGAATCTCACATACAATGACAAGATGACAGTGCTGTTTGTCTACAGTGGACCTTCTATGCTGGACACCTGCAAATGGAACATAAAGCGCTTCAAGAGACAGCAACGGCACCTTTCAAACATGGCTGAATCTTAATTCTGCAGTGTAGCATTGTGTGTCCTGTACGGGTTTTATTGTAAAGTTCGTTATTTTCTATAAGTTAAGAATTTGGTTTGACCCTCGGTTCCCCCCCTGTTCTCCCTCATAGTGGTTTGCTCCTTTCACCAGTTACCTGTCCATCATTGTAACCAACCCCCTTTCCATTTTTCTATGTCAGTCTTCCCTTACCTACCATATGACTTGTCCCCTGAGCCTTTTCCCTCCCCTGTGCCATTCCTATTGGTTCAGTTGTGTCCCTCGCTCCTTCCCTGGGCTTCGTTCATTGGTCCCTCGTGTCTCCTTCCGTTACACCCTTCCCCTTTATAAGTGCCTCCCCAACGGGTTTTCCCTGACGCCGTTACTGGCCCTGCCTGTGTAAATAAAGCGCCTTGGCAGCCATACACGTGTCCACTCCTTCCTTCCTTCGCCTCAGTACTTCGCAGTCCTGCTCTCGCCTGCGTCACCACGCTGCCGACGGAGCCACTACTGCTAGCCGACACCCATCAGCTCCAGTGGCCGCGGGACGAGACTTCACTACAGAAGTATTTTATATATCTTTATTGAAACATCTGTCTTTCAAGAATTCAGAAATTGACAAAGAAGAAGACCCTCAAAAAATTGATGATTGTGAACTTTGGTTCTTAAAACTTGCACAAATGTTTGACAGATTTGAAATGCATGGTTTTCTTTTTCAAGTCTTTCATACTGGTCACTTTCTCTAGATAACCTACTCTTCTCAATTGTAGGTTTAAGTAAAAAAAGGTTTTATTTTAATATTCTATCAATTAATGCAGCATCAGAAGTGCAGGTAATTTTTCTAGGTTATCTTGGATTTATTCTGTGGCTGTTGTTTTTCTAGAGGGTGGAGGTTTTTTGACAGTTGTACTGGTTTTGGCTGGGATAATTTTCTTCATAGAAGTTTGTATGGAGTTATGTTTTGAGTTTGCGATCAGAATGCTGTTAGTTACATAGGGGTGGTTTTGGTACTCCCGGGGAGTGCTTTGCACTGCATTTTTGCCTTTTCTATTTCTCACACTGTCCTGCTAACACAATAAGTTTATAAGAAGCTGGGAGGGGACACAAGTGGGACAACTGACCAAAGGGCTATGTCATGCTGTGTGACATTGTCCTCAGCAGTAAAAGCTAGGGGAAGAAGGAGGGGTGTTTGGAGCTACATCTTCTGAAGTAACAGCTCTCTGTGGTGGAGCCCTGCTTTTCTGGGAGAATAGCTGAACACCTGTCTGTTGATGGGAAGTAGGGGATGACTTCCTTGTTTTGCCTTGCTTGTGCACACAGCTTTTGCTTTCCAAATTAAACTGTTTTTATGTCAACCCAGAAGTTTTCTCACTTTCACCATTCTGATTCTCTGATCCATCCCACAGAGGGAGGGTGGGTGTGTGGCCCTGAGCAGCTGCCCAGGATTAACCCACAGCAGTGTGTGTTGGTCTCAAAACATGGTGTTGCTCCTGTCATTTTTGCACCCAGAGCTAAATGAGATCTTGGCAAATATGTTCTCTTGCTGTGTATTCATAGAAGAGCAAGTTGCTTACAGACTGACCTCTTTGGAAAGCATGGTGATGAGAACATGGCGTTAGCTGGAAAGAAATGACAGACTTCTTTGGGGATAAGGAGCCATGCATAGTAGTGGACAAAGTTGATTTTGCAGGAAGCAAGATGAAGGGAAGGGATGATAACTTAGAATATGGTGGCAGAATATTCCAAGGAGCCATAGAAGAGAACAGAGAGCTGAAGAGTGCACAGGTAACATGTGAACATGGACGGTTCAAAAGAATCTGGATCACATAATTTAAAGGGGAAAGATGTCCAATTCCCCCTTCCCAATTTGTAACCAAAGCTGCAGACTGTGAACATTATGCAGCTTGACCTTAACTGCAATCCATTAACAGTGGTTTACCTCAGTTTGGGTCACGTAATAGGTTTTCATGGACAATAAAGGTTTTTTTGGATGGTTGGGTTTTGTAAGTTTTTTGTTGTTTGGTTTGTGGTTTGGGGTTTTTTTGCAGGGTTTTTACTTGTTTTGTTGGTTGTGTTGTTCGTTTTCCTGAGGAATTACAAACATGGTGCAAATCCAAAGCAGATGATCAGTACAAGGAGTGCAAAGGGACATCTCAGGTACCACCAAGAGTACCAGCCTCGCTTTGTCCTCCTGCAGTGAAGCTGAAAGGACTGTTAGGTGAAAAGCCACTAATACTACGGTTTTCTGTGGGCCCCAGCAGCTGAGGAATCTGATTCTGCTTTATGTTTGCTTCTGAGCTGAACTGTACCGTCCATGAAGGACTTTCTGGTCAGAATTTTTGTAGACTTTAAAATACACTTTGCTGTATAAAATATACTGGCTTTGTCCTATTATATTTAAAGTGGTAGAGGTGCCAGTGTGCATGCAATTCCCTAAGCATCAGTATGTCAGGAATCAGTACGTTCATGAAAAATCCTCGCAGTAGCTTATATTGGGGAGAATCCTTTATTTCAGTTTGAATAAATTTACAGTAAGGCTTTCCCCCTTGAAGTGTTTGTTTAAAAATGATACGCCTAAGAAATTTGGCTTATGAGATGTAAGAGTTGAGTGTAGTTCAGCTTCTAGGTAAGGCCTGGCTTATTTCATGCAATTCAGGAAAGCAGACCAGCATTGCACAGGCTAGTAATACAACTGTGGTTTTCCCTTGTATTTTTTGACAGAGCAGTTATGCATGGGTTTTCATAGGCCCTCAAAATGTGCTTTCTGCTTGGCAACACTGTTCAAAGCCACTAAAGCAGTCATTAACAGCAGAAGAGCCCTTATGGCTGTATGTGGTGCTTCTAGGAAGCTCTAATATACCTTACATCTGTGTCTTCTGAAACTTCTGCTGCTGTTGTTCTGGTCCCTGCCCATTAGCCACAAGAGAAAGAAAAAGCCATTGGAAAGTCCGAAACTTTTCTGTGCACCTTTGGTTTATTTCTCCATGCGTTCTGAATTCAAAGAGGGCATTGTTGGATCTTGGAATGGTGAGCTGCCCTTATGTGCTCAGTGATTCTCGTTTGTGCTATGGTTTATTCATTCCATTTCCTTTGTACCTTGTGTTTCACTGTGCGGACACACAGGTGTTATGTGGCCTAAGAGGCAGTAGGCATTATGAAAAAGACACTGATGGGGTTTGATATGAAAAGTGATAGGAGGTTTATCAATTATCAATTGAAGGTCACAAGCCCCTAAAAATACAGCAATAGTTGTGGCAATTTCAAAAATACAAGCTGAAAACAATACAGACTCTAATTTACCCAAAAGCCATGGATGAGCCAGAAAAATACTTTGTGTAATCATACAGAAATAAATGTCTGTTAAGGATTAGAACTGATGTCAGTCAAGATCTTCTCTTTTTGAAATGGGAAGATTTCCACAATACCTGTGGAAGTGTTTGAGGTGTTTTACAGGTCAGAGAGTTTCTTAGCTGAGGATAGCACGGCAGTGAAAGCATGGTAGCTGAAAAATTCTTCCCATTGGGAAAGCTTCCTCTCCTTTAAGGGAGTTCCATAAACAGTACTTGAGTAAGTGGGAGTGTTCTGACAATTGGGTGTTTGCATTAAGTTACTGCTGAAGAAATTTTTCCGATGTGGCTAAGCAGTGTGAGGAGCTCAACCTGAAAGTTTTGCTTCCAAAGGAAGAGTCATTGAGAAAGTAGTGGTTGTTACAGAGCTCTGATGCATTAATAAAACCTCACAGACACTGCAGCCCTGGAAGACAGAATTGTCCAGGTCACCCAGCTGACAGATTCAGAAAGCCAGCCTTCCTTGTATGCAGCTTCCTGAACCACTCTGCAGCCATTTAACTAGACTATTAAGACATTTTGTGGCATGTTTCCTTTCTTTTGTCCTTGGCAGAGAGGAAAAATGAAAGTACAGGATACCCTTACAACCTTGTAGAAACTGTGCTCTCAGAATTAGCAGGTCTAGTTCAGGGTCACACTTCCCCCTGCCAACTGCCAACGCCTCTGTGGTGCACCCAAGACTTTGCATGACATACCCATTCCTAGTCAGAATTTATACCACTCCTGGCAAGACCCCTCTGTACAATGTACTACATCTCAGCGGTTGGAAGCATCCTTCTAAGGCCTCCTCTACACTAGGCAGATTTTGGTAGCTGTTCAAATTACAGCACTAAAACCAACTATTAAAAGGTTTAAGATAATGGTAAATTTGTGGGAAGTTTTTTATGATGGGATTGCAAGGGAATGAGGCCAGTGCCACAGCCCTGTGTCCCTTATTCATAAAATCAATGACAAGCTAAAAAAAGAAAACATTATGCTGAGTTTTTTTATCTGTCCTTTAGCCATCCAACACAAGAAGAAAACTCCAACTCAGCACTGAGTAAAATCTGGAAGCTACTTACAAGTTTTGTTCCAGCTGCAGATGGCAATCTTCCACCCATTTGTCCCTGCCTGCATTGCTGGAAGGTGACACGTTCGCTCGGGTCCAGGGCTCATCCTGCAGTCATATCTGAGCCCTGTGCCCACGTACCTGGTTAAGTTCCTGTAAGTGGGTGCTTTCGGTGACTGTGATGCCCATGACTGTGCATGTCAGGGAGCTTTTTGGCACAGGGTACCTTGCCTTTCAGAGGCCAAGCAGATGCTTTTTATCTCCATACACCAGTGAACCCTCCAAAGCCATGGAAAGCTCAAGGCAGCAGTGTGGATGCAGCATCATTTGCTCCCAGAGCAGCTGCACAGTGTGAGGGAGAGCACCACTCTGACCTCAAAAGCCAAGGAGCAGTGGGAGACAGACTTCTTGTGAGCTGGAGCATGCAGGTGATGGGACACTTTTTCCTGAGTGCAAGTTTTGTCTCTAGAAGGAATGCCTGGGAAAACACACTGGAAAAGTAGACAAAGACAATCCAAGCTAAGTGATGACTAGCAATACTAAGACCTTTGAAGCTGGTTCACACACTGCTCGAATTATGGATTTCATAAGTTTGTTGGGATTTTTTTTTGGTGGTCATTCAGGCTGGTTTACATGACCACTGCTTGATTCCAGTCATTCAAGACCAAGTTTGGGTTTTATACTCCTTTTTTCTTTATTTGGACAATATATATATACATATGTACAAAAACACCTATGCCTACTTTTTTTTCTTTTCCTTTTTTTACAATTTCATGTGATTTACAAAACAGGACAGCAAAATAACTTATAAAGAATACGAATACTGTACAAAAATAAAACTGATTAAACTATTGGGAGTTGGTATTTTACAGTGTTACAAATCACTGGTTTGTAGAACAGCATTTTTAAGTATGTGTCCAGTCTGGTGTATGCTGGCCTAAGTCCATCTGCAAGCTGAAAACAGATCTGTAATGTTGGTCATGAAGAAAGTTCAAGAAGTATGTTATATAGCTATACCTTTAAATCCATGACTTCTCTATACTAATGGACTTTCTTAATCAAGGAGAGGAGCTGTCCTAACTTCAGTGCTATTAAGTACTTCCAAAATAGTACAACAAGTACATACAGTATTAGAGAACCTGATTTTCCTTTTCTTTTCCAACACTTGCAACACTATTCAAAACTTAACTTCAAGATGCAAGGATCTAACCTGCAGTTTGTTTTAGGTCTTAAAGCCATTGTTTGCTTTTACTGAAAGAAAAAAAAAAACAACCAAACCAAATGAACAAAACAGTACAATGATATCCCCAAACCTGGTAATTCCCAATGCATTCTCTTAGAGATTAATGAATCACATTAATGCTGTCTGTCCAATGCTGAAATACAGCATACACTACCATTTAGGAAGGTTTTTTTTTCAGAAACAGGATCTTGTCCCTGGCAGTGGTGACACATGCCTTGCATGTCCCATTGTCCCATGGACTAAAGTACCTCCCGCCTATTTCAGACTTTGCAGGAACATTTCTGTAAGTGTGCATTCTACCCCAAATACACAACATGGATACTGTAAAGCTGGCCATTTACTTCCATGTATCAGTTAATCCTGGTAGCTAAGTGACCAAAACGTTTACCTACTGATTTAGGAGCTGCTTATCAGCTGTGGCTTGTAGTTGTGGTTGATTGGATGTGAGGGTCTTGTATTTCACAGGCTTTAATTTTCCAAGTGCTGTATTTGTCCCACAAAATGGCAACAATCCAGACTGCAGGACGGAGACTTGAAATCTAGCTTGATCTTCAGAGAGAAGAACACAGATGAACAAAGATCCACCTCTGAATATCATCGGGCTGCTCATGGCCCTGACCCTGCTCCACAAGGCAGCATTAACAGTACTGGTAAGCAGAATACTTTCTGTATTTCTTGATCAATAAAAATACCAACACTACCAGATTTTATTACAAAGAACCTATGTCCCTATGACTCAATCTGAATACGAGAAATTAAAGTTTGGTTTCTAAAATAAATGTTTCAAAAAGCTGAAACGGAGGTAGAAAGTGTGCTTGGTTTCCTGATGTCTTCACTGAAGAAAACACATCCCTTTTTATTCCATAGACTGTTCAATATCCCCAATGCTTTAAAAGAAGTTCTCTTCACATAGACGAAATCTATCATGAACTACACAGGTAAAAACACAGTATGCAAACTGATTTCTAATGCTGAAAGCCATATACAACTGTAGAGGAAAACACTCTACTCTCCGAGTTAATTTTTTATGTTTGTTTCTAGGAAGCAAGCTTTTTATCAGATAAAACAATAAGATACTGTAATTGCAGGTGTGCTAACAAGATCTTTTATGTACAGAATTTTACAAGATGACCTAAATTCATCTGCAGTGGAGACACTTTGGGTTTCAGTGTAAATACTCACAAAAATAATTTGGCCCTAAGTCTCTAGTAGGGCTGCACCCCCCCTTCCTCTTCTGGAGGAAAGGGTAAAAACCAAACAGAAGAACATTGCTGGAAAAAAATAATGTGTAAACAGAATTCTCCCCCATTATGCAGCTGGGGAGGGGAAAAAAGATATCACTGATAACCTCTTAAATTTCATGCTTTTAACATACAAAAATTTGAAATATTCACTAATGATCACATCTAAAAGTTTTCATTCAGTGGTCTTTCTGCTCCTTTTAAAGATCAAAAAATAGCTTTAAAATAAAAGTTAACATTGCTTTTATCACCATTTGACGTGCCATGCGTGACACAGGTACAAAGTACTAAGAGAAGCTTATGTCACAAAGGAGTATTGCAAGACACCTTCTGTATTTCAAATCAGCTTGTGGTATTCCCCCATACTCCAAAGAAAGAGCAATCAAGAGATACAGGAGCCCTTCCAAAGACCTTCTTACAGTAATTTTAGGTGTTTCCATTATCAGAGTGCTCTTAAGAAAAGGTCTACTCTCTCCATAAGCACACACAATTCCCATAGGACTCCAAGGGAGTTAGGCCATGGTATGAAGAGAATAAATCTTTAAGGCAAGTGTAGGAAGAGAAAAAGCCTTTAAAAAAGCAGCAGTTTGTAAAGATGGTAGCTGCTTTGTGCACCCATTCAAACAAACCACAGCAGAATAAAGCACTGTTAGTGGCATTTCTGTAGTACAGTACTATATCACTGACAAGTAAAATATAGGATCATATGAGAGACATACGCTTCAGCTCCCACATGCCCGCCACATTATCTAGGCTGAGCTGTTTTTTTCCAGGTAAGTGAATAACAGAGCTAAATACACACACAGTCAGAAAATTGCTGAGCTCTTTATGGGGATTTTTTTGCTTTAAGATTTTCTTGAATCATACATGTCTTTACTGGAAAAGTCCAGCTGATATTTAAAAGTATAGTTAATACAAAGAAAAGTTAAAAATACCTATTTACTTTAATGGGCCTTATTGAGTATAAATTCACCTTATCTCAGTATATCAATCAGATACTATTGGTAACATATGTAATGTTTCTCTTAATATTTTCTTTAAGTGCAG
>NW_005054635.1:321197-321559 GCF_000277835.1 Geospiza fortis
ACTTCTACAATGTGCTATGGAGTTTTTATCTGAGTTATTTATGTGACTCGGAAAGTGTTTTTACTCGACAGACTCTAAATACAAGCAGCATTACACTGTTCAACAAAACATGTTCATGACACAGCAATCACAAAGACTTTGGGGTCATGCTACTGTGGTGGCACAGGCCAGACCGCCCAGTCCTATGTATGTACACCAGTATCAACGCATACCTTGGAAGAGGTGGTCACCTCCTCCCTGGCTGCCCCTTCCCTCCTCTCACCCCACAGTCCACTTGTTCCAGACTGTTCTCGGGGCAGAGCCAGGAGGTGGAAGATGGGGAGGGGGATACTGAGTACTTTTTTTTTTTAAATGCCGGCTAC
>NW_005054635.1:321633-331248 GCF_000277835.1 Geospiza fortis
TCTCTTGATCATGCTGGGGTGGAACTCGGTGTGGCGGCGGGCGTGCTTGGTCAGGTGGTCGCTGCGCATGAAGCGCTTCTCGCAGAGCGGGCAGCGGAACTGCTTCTCCCCTGTGTGCGTGCGGTAGTGCCGCGTCAGCTCGTCCGAGCGGGAGAACTTCTTAAGGCAGTCGGGCCACGTGCAGGGGAATGGTCGCTCACCTGTGGGAAGAAAGGATGGCGAGACATTATGGGAGGCAGGGGTACTGCAGATTGGCACATGCCAGCTCTGTGAGGAGCCAGAGAACATGCTGCTGAGGGAAAAAAGCTGCTTTTGTTTCCTGCCATGGTGCCAACGTCTGTGGAGTTGTTGATAACTCACTTCATCAGGTTTCACTCTCACCTCCAGTAGAAACCAAAAATCCCTCCAAACACATGAAACTCACATTCTAGTGCAGAACCTTACATGACCTGAAGACTGTCAAAACAAGAGATGAGCTCTGCCTTTGCCTGTATGTTTTTCATATTGGTCTCACTACAGTAGCTTGGGAAAGGTGTGCTAGAATTATTCCTCTGACATTTCATTCTACTGAATTATTTGTAACAGTTAGAAAATGATGCCAAAAAAAGAATCATTTAGCTAGGACAAGTCTTTCCAGCCCAGGAAGAACTGAGTGGGGAGGCACTGGGGAGAACAGTGAAGCCTCAGGGCTGTAAACATGTAGGGCAAAACTGCTGCACCTGCAGAGGGAAGTCCCATGCTCCCCTTTCAGCCCTTGCTCTGGAAATCCAAGGTATTCCAGCAAGTATCAATCTCTTAGACAGCTGGTTTGAAGACAGGAAAAACACCTCATTATTCCCACTCTATCGGAATAAATGTTTGCCATAATGATTAAAAACAAACCCAAACATGTTAACCTAAATGACACCACAACTTTGCTTTTACAAAACAAGGGTGCAAGGATTGAAGAGCAGTCCATGTCATTTTCCTGGCACTCCACATCCCTACAGTTCACCTCTGTGGGTTGCACAGGCTTTGCCTTCAGGCACAAACACAGTGCCTCCAAAGCAGCAAGGCTGACCCCTAGTACACAGCACAGATGGAAACTGAAGGTGTTTAACTTCACACAAAAGATTTCCACCATGCACTGCTGCAGGTTTGATCCTTTCATTCACCTTCTTCAGAACCTCCTGAAGGGAATATAAATGGCAGCTCTATAACAGCTATTTATAGACAACCATGAAATACAAAATCTATCCCAGGGGTCTTCCAGCTTGGAAGAGTTGGAAAGACATTCAGGAACTCCAGTATTTCTTAGTACTATGAGGTTTGGCACAACAGGTGAGCTCACTTTACATTCAAAGATCAAAAAAAAAGGAGTGATTTACAAAGTGGGACCTGGAGTTCTCCCCAGATACAACAGCAGGGACAAAAAGCTACAGACTTGAATGAACAGCCCTGAATCCAGGAGGACAATAGTCCATACAAAGTATGGTAGAGTTGCAGGGAGGGACTCTCTGATGGCATCCAAAACGCCAAAGGAGGATAAGGACAGGCCAGGTAAGCTGAGGTGTAGTTACACCAGGGGCCCTGAAAGCCCTAGTAAGCTTCACTAAATAATGCTTCACTGTTTGGGCTCCCAATTATTTGTATTCCTCAACAGGCAGCTGCCCTATTCCAGACCAACCAGCATGCCATGGAGCTGAGCAGGATGAGTGGGACTGCCTAAGTCACAACACAGCCCTGTGGCTGCTGCCCCTGTGCTTGCCTCCTTGGCCTCATGGCCGTGCTGGTTCTCAGTCAGGGGAGAAGGATGGAGTAGAGGAGGTCACGCCAGCTGCCTGCCCAGGCCTGGTGGAGGCAGAGCTGCCAGCCATCGTGAGCCAGGGCTACTTTGTTTGTTATAAATGCATTTCTCGGTTCCCTGGTGTATGCATTTAGACATGGATGGAAGACCTTCTGAACAACCACTGCCTGTATAAAACAAATTAATTAAAACAGTATGGAGGGTCATGGGTGCCTGAACGCCACAGCCATAGCTCCACTGTGGAGCAGCACCGGGAGCTGTATGGAAACCTCACAACACCACTCCTGCCTGGCCCTTAGCATCTGAGGCAAGTGTTTCACTTGTGCTGCTCTTTTGCAATCTATCTCATGGCTTCTGTCACAGCTCCTGGAAGCAGGTGGCAGTGGGAGGTGCAGAACAGCTTTCTTGCCCCACCCCCAGGAATGTGGGAGGAGTGCTACACATCTTGCACGTGTGGAGGTATCTAGTGTATGCCTCTGTGTCAGGCACTTACACCTCAGAGCAGTGGGAGCAACTAAGGCATCCTGCCTCATCTCTGGAAACCACATTTCCAACCATCTACCTCAAAACAGCTCTTCAGTCTGCAGAAATGCCCAGCCGTAAACAGGGAGATTAGGTGCCTAGGCTGCATCAGTCTTTGGGGAGCAGCACCTATTTTAGGCATGGTAGTATCCAATCTGAGAGTCTAAAAGTAGTGTTTAAAATCTGGCCTCAAGCAGCCCTTAAGAAACTGAACTCCACCCTCATGCCCTCCTGGAATTTCATCTGGGAAGATAAAATGAAGCCCTGCTTCTGAAATTCCCTCTGACACATGACAGGGGCAGCATGACCTCCACCATAGCTACCCCACACATCCATTGCACATGCCAGGGGAAAGCACTCTAAGGTTATGCAGTGTAATCACAAAGCTTTAGGGAAAGGCAGGGCTTGCTCAGGATCACATGAGGATCACCTCACCTGCTGTGCTTTGGTACTGTACTCTGCAGGGAATCAACCCTGGGCCCAGCTGGGGGAGGATACAAAGGCTGTGGGAGCCTGGCATGGTGCAGACACCTTGCTACCAACAGGAAAGCTGCTGTGCATGAGGATGGGACACCGTAGAGATCATGGCCAGAGATGGGTGGCCACGCTCCCTTGGAGGCACCTGGATGCCACCAGCACGGCCCCCATCCACTGCAGAGCTCCCAAGTAGAGTAGTAAAGAATGACTCCATCATCTCAGCAATACAAACCTGCACAAGCTGCCACAGCCACTTTGGAAGTGCCTATATGAAAGCAGGCACAATCCCTGACACCTGGATGCATTAAACGCCAAGCTTCTCAGAGCAGAGATAAGGGGGAGGGAGGCTTTTCCAGGCCCTCAGGGGTCATCTCTGAGCCCAAGAATCCATGTCTCCCCTTGGTCACAAAGCTGTAAGGGATGAGAGCAGCTCTAAGAGATGGCACCTCAGTGACAGCCTCAGTAGGTGCAAGGCAGGCATGGAGTGTGTCTTTGGGAATCACTGAAAGCAAGGAGAGATGGCTGATGGCATGTGATAGCCGTCCACTCTACAAATATGGTGGCTGTACCTATCTGCTGTATTTGACTTGCTTTCTTTCTGCAGGAGCAGAGATGTCTGTGGAAGAGCACTCTGAGAAAACAAGTCTTGCAACTCATCTGCTTGCTGAGCAGGCAGTCGCAGAGAGAGCTGCAGTGCAAGCTGGCGCTGCCTCCATCTGGAGACACAGATTTCTGAGTCAGCTCAGGCAAGGCGTGCATCTTCCTTATGATTCTTCTCCCTTAGTTTTGGGGGTAGTAATGCTAAAGCTTGAAACATCAACATGCAGTGCTGTTATACACTGCTTCCCTTAGTGGCTGTATGCTACTGACTTTTTACATTATGCCTCCGATGGGATTTTCCATCGACAGATGAAGGAAAGGTCAATGGTACATCATGATAATTTGAAACTATGTGTGATTGGATCCTAACACAACAGACACAAGAGGTGAATAATTTTCTTTAAAAAATAAGATGAATTATGTACACACATATATATTCAGAGCAGCTTACAGAAGTAAAAAGTGAATGAGAAACTGATTTATAGGTAATAGGAACAGGTGCATCTGCAGACTCCCATTCTTTGTGCTGTGTGGCACCAGGAATAGAATGAGGGAGTTTATTCTCAGTATAAGTTAACAGTGGTGTTTCACAGGTCTTCTCTACAGTCTAAAGAACTACTGCAACCCTGGCTTACTTTAAATCCCATGTGGATGTAAAGGCCTTTGCTGATCCTTTTAATCTTAGCCCTCTTGCTACACCTGCCATTTCTGACTTGTTCCTTCTCCCACCCTCTACAACAAATGCTTAGTTTGTTCTTTCTGGGCAAGTTTAAACTCTATATCTAAGCTACTTTGTAAGACCTGAGGCAGGTCGATTTTATTATATTCTGAATAGATTAAAAAAAAATCTTTTTTCCCCTACCCTAGGACATTCCAGATTTTCCCACACTGCAGTCTTACACAGAAAAAAGAATTCTGAAAAAAGAATACAGAGTGGGCATTAGCAGGCTCATTAACATAAGTACAGGTAGTAGTGGTATCCTAATTAGTCATCTGCCTCCTCACCACAAAATGCTGCTTTATGTGTGGATGACTGAGGTTAGGAGCTGCAGTTCATGATGGCTTTAACACACAAAATATCTGCTATCTATCTCAGGTGTCTCTCACTTTCTCTCCAGTTATTTGCCCCACACACCCTGAATGAGCAATTTCCTGTGGGACACTGGACTTTGACTGAGTGTCCACATGCCAGATATTCTGGTGAAGATAGATCATCTGGGCAGACAGACTGGAGGCCTTTCAAGCAGGCTTTTTCCTCTTCTGAGATATTCCAAAATCAGAAAATTAAAACACATGGCAACCAGGTACAGATACTGGTGCAGAGAGAGATCAGCAGTGTGGATGTTCAGGACCATATGCCTAAACCAACACTGCCTGAAGCACCTAAACCATGGTCATCCAAGCAGACAACTGACCAAAAAGATGGGATAGGCAGCAGATGAATGGGTTCCAGCAAGGGGTTTATTCTGCCAGGACTTAAGATTAAACACAACAGGTTGGTTCAAGTATTAAAATGCTGCTTTCAGCAAGTATTTAGGGTGTTCTGACATTCTTAAAACTACCAGTCAGCAGCTGCTTGGACATACAGGTGTTTTGAGTCTCTTTCCAAAGTCCAGATGCAAAACCACCTGCTACAACCTGCTGCTGCTGAGTCTAAATTCCAGGAAAACTGTCTTGCTGTTATCCCACTGTGATGCAGTATCAGACACAAGAGATGCCCTTTCAGCTTCTCTGTCAGAGCACAAACGTCCCTGACTGTGTTACAGAAAGCTTTCTCTGGGGGACTGTGCCTCCATGCGCACAAACATACACAGAGAGAAAGATCAGTCAGGTAAGCTACTTGGGAGAGGAAAGATCTTTCCAAACCTCCCCAAAGAGTAAAATCCGTGCTTTTGTAGCTAAGGCAATAGCCCTCAGCAGTACATTCATGGATATGTGAGACAAATTCCTAGCTCTTCTCCTTTCCCAGCTCATCTTCATGCGAACTTCCTCCATTTTGCAGTAATATACTTGAATAACAACAACAATGGAGAGACACCAACTCCTAGCCTGGTGCTTACATACCTAGTGCACTTACCTGGGAATAAAGGACATTGGGTTTAAGCTCCTGTCCTATATGAATAATCAAATTTCCTTGCTAAGATGAAACAGCTTTGACAGGGAAAGGAGGAATCCAATTTCACATGCATTCAGAAAGATAATGTAACTTATGATATTTCACTCTGAATTTATTAGCCAGTGTTTCAACAGACCTTTCCCTCAAGTTTGAGGTATTTATGGAGTGCTCTCAGGCTGTGCACATTAATCATAACCTGAATACAGATGGCGAACTGCACTACCACAAATGTACAGTGTCTGAGGTATTCTTTGCCATCACTCCCTCAGACCTTGTCTCTTTAATCTTAAATTGGCCCTCCCCTGCTCTTCCAGCTGCAGGCTTGGAAGCTGTTCAAGGCCAGAAGCACAGGAGCAGCAGCCTGGTGCACAACAACACAGCAGCCAACAAAGAGGAACAAAGGAGTTCCTGCAGCAATCTGAACAGCTGGCGCTGCAAGAAACACAAGCTAACAAGAGCAGTGACACCCACCACATGGTCTCCAGTGCCATAGCACAAACACTGAGCAGAACTTGGTAAAACTGCAATTCCAACATATCCATCTGGAAGCAGGAGTTGTGCTCTTATGAATAATGCCTGCTCACTGCTTCTGTCCTACACATGAACTTTGTCATGCTGACTCAATTGATAAACTTTTCTGGAGCACTTTCCCACAACTGACACATACACTTGCTTAAAATCTTAAATTTTTATCAGAAAACAAGACAACTGGAAATTGGACAATTTTGAACCTAATCTTGAGGATTTCTGCCTACCTTATTCAGCTGGCAAGGCTCCCAGTCATGTTTCTCCAAGACCTGGAAACATGCCCATTAGAACTCCAGCAATTTGTGCATTTTCATTAACCATGGTATTTCACATGGCAATCTGAATTTAACAAAAAATCTGTTGTTGGCTCCACTTTTTGCTCTTGGGTCATATTCTAAAGGATCTGGGTAAGTGACATGGCATGAGCTGGACAGGAGGGTCTTAAAACACTATATTTCAGATTGTGCTCAAACAAAATTACTGAGAAAGATCTCAGTGAGCAGAGGACTGTCAACATACCAGCATCTGTACAGTCTGATGAGTGAGATAATCTAGAACACAAATAACAAAGCAGTACAGTCAAACAAACTGATACAGGGGCTCATCCAACACCACGACATCTGGATAGCAGCAACAGGCAGCTGCAGTGCTTGTTCCACTCTCTACTGGAAATGCTCCTCCAAGTTCCCTGTGCAGACTGTCAGCCTACGGGTTCTCACCTCTGTCCAACCCCTGCTTCCGAGCACTGGTGAGAGCCAAATGCTGGGAGCACTTAAGAGTGCATCAGCTGCCTGGTGTAACAAAACTCTCTGCATTGTTTGGATCCAGTTTACATGATGATACAGTTGGCTGAAAAGCTGAGCTGAAGAGGGAGAACTTTTCTACATCTGGATTTTAAGCATCTAAACTCTTAACTAAGGGTATCTGATGTGTTTGTGAAATTCCCATCAATCCTCAGCCTCCCCAGGCAAGTACACGCCTACAAGTCCAGTAGGAGGAAGCATGTCACAAGCTACTTTTAGGGTACCTTTCTGGTCAGGAAGGAGGAACAGAGAAGATCTAGTATCAGTGGTAATGCACTTTTTAACTGGATTATATTCACACCATCATAGCAAACATGAATTTTGTACAGCTTGTTTCTCCTGCCAGTTTCTCTCCCTGCCCTTTGCCCTGCACTCCCTGGCCAGGCCTCCTGACTGAGATTGCTTTTTTGTCGTATGCCTTCATTTTCCCTGGAAACATGGCCTGCACATCCCTCTCTATTAAGCTGTTCCCCCTGCTCCATCTTTGAGGCTAATAATAACCCTACACCTGTCACTTGAACACCTGTAACCCTACACCTGTCATAACCAAATCTCTAAACCCACCTATTTAGAGAATTTCTGTTTCTTCTTCATTTCGAAGGTAACTCTGCTTATCTGCTGTTGCTTGTCTTTTTCTTGCTCAGATGGCTCCTTCACCTTTTCCCAGCCTCTGTACGACTTCCAGGGCTTGGGTCTCACCTAGGCCTGGCAGCACAAGCAAGGGGACTGCTTGCACAAGCAGGACGTGCAGTGCCATCTGCTGATCTTTTTCTGTAAAGATCAACTCAAAAGACAAGTTCAGATGGATGGCTAACTTGGGTCTCCTGGAAATTAAACTAGCATTATCAAAGGCCCAAACTTCAAGCAAACAGTTATACAGACATTTTTAGTATCTGAAATACGTAATCTTTGAAACAACAAGTTTAAAGAATGGTTAATCAGATACAGACCTCTAACCTCTCAGCATCAAGTTTTTGCCTTCTACCCTTCTACCTTGATTTGGTATTTTGTTTCTTGCTTTGCATTAGGCTACCAAAGATGAACTGGTGAGTTTTCAGATGCCCAACTGCTACACAGAAAGAGAAGGATCTAGAGCTTCCTAATTTGCTTGGTTAGGATTAATAATATATAGAATATATAGAATAAAGAGAACTGTGAGTATGCACAAGTTCATGAGTGTGAACAGAAATCCTTAAGCCATTTTCCAAGAAAGAAATACTGGGATTAAATATTAAAAATTAATACCGGGAAGCTTCAACTGGTGGCTGTGCACCTACTTCCATGAAAGCTACACTGCAGCAAGTATCCTAGTTGGTGGCCTGGTGAAAAATGGCCGATAGATGAGAGAGACATTATTTGAAAAAAAAGAAAATAAAATGGTACTAAGAAGGGCCCATTCATGCTCTGTAATATATAGTTATGAATAACTCCAGAGGTCCCATTGAATCCCACTGTTGCTAAGGAATTGCTGTCATCTATAAAAATAATTAACATTATCAGTATCGTTTAGCATTTCAGTTAGCTACAATTAACTTCACATTAGGAAGCTCCGAAAATTCATTACTCCTGGATGTCTGCAGTGATTTTAATCACACAGAACCACCATGACAGTACATCAGTGTTTCTGAGTCAAATGCCTCATACTTGGAACTAAGGCCACCCACTTGGGAGCAGCACATGCTAAACCTCATACCACTTGAGCAGTACTTATTATAACACTACTGCTTACAGCAGGCTGTGTGGGTTGTACAGTACATTAATTTACATGTCATCACACAGAATGCTATCTCAGCCAACATCTATTCTGGTTCTCTTATCAGGGTGGATATTTGAGCGTGGGGTAGTAAATGGAAATGATACTAACATTTTCTTTGTCACTTATGAGACAACATTTTGGAGAGCACCAGTTAAACTCAGCCTCCAAAAGAGCATCTGAGCTGCAGTCTCTGAGCTGGTAACACAAAAACTCTGGGCACTGGTAATGAGGTCAGCACAGGGTCACTACTGACCATCCTCTTTCCCAGCTCAGAGAGAAAGTCTAACAGCAGAGCTCATTGCTGAGCCACATCCAGTAATCCTACTCCCTTCTCTCCAGCCTCTAGAGCTCAGCACCCAGCAGACCTGCCAGCCAGCAGAGCGCCAGTCGGAAAGAAGCCCCGAGCCTCTTCCTCTGCAGTGCACGCACATATAGGCGCACCGGTGAACCGGAGCAACGGAGGCTGAGCTGGAGCTCAGATGTGGCCATATCCTACCCAATCCGTATTAAATTCTACAGCAATGCCTGACGGTACATTTCTTGGGTGATCAACTCACTTTGTACCACACTGCTAACCATCACAACCAACAGACAAAACCCAAAAGGTACCATCACTGACAGAACTGATGTAAAGCACATGAAATGTCTTGGCAGTGTTTGTCTCATTTTATTCACACCTTTCTGCTCCTGAACACAACCCTTTAATTCAGACCATTTTTAAAGCAGCCTTTTGTACTCCACTATGATCCCAAGAGCAATTCAGACCCATAAAGGTTTTTATTCAATCACTTACACTGAAGGTCTAAAAAGAAACAAATAAACAAACAAAACCCACCAAAACGAACAGAGAAGTCTGCAGCTGCTGTCCCCTTGGGGCTGGGCTGCCGCAGATATGTTTTATCTCCAGGTTTCCATGTTGCCACACCCTCCGAGGCGCCCGGGCGAGGGCCGGGAATGGGAGCACACAGCTTGATGAATGAAGCCCTTGTGGAACGCGTCAAAGCTGGGTCTCGGTAACCGATAGTGC
>NW_005054635.1:333683-338514 GCF_000277835.1 Geospiza fortis
CGGTGGCGGCGCTGGGCGCTCCATCGCCGCAGCGTCATCGTTGAGACAGACGGCTCCGTAAGGCGGGGCAGAGGGGAACCCTCTGTGCCCCCACGGCGAGCCGGGCAGGTGCCTCGGCGGGGGTCACCGAGCGGCACCACCGGGGAAGAGTTTTAGGGCCACCTGATGGTGTCTGCCGTTTGGCCTCTGTTAGCAAAAATAAAGGTCAGGTTGACACTTACCCCGTCGCCAAGTAAGTGCCATGCAGCCTAATCGAATCCCAAAAACCTGTCACGTCTACCCGAATAACATGCCCCCATCTCTGCCCCATCGAACGTGCAAAGCTCATAGAGTGTTGTGAAAGCTGACTGACCTGTGCTCAGCCAGAGAAGACTGAAAAATTGGATTCTGTAGCAAGCACTGTTTAAAAAAAGGAAAAGAAGTTACCATCATCCCTAAGCCACCAGTACCGAAGTGTGAAGTATGTTAGTGTGTTTTGCTGCTTTGCAAGCATCAGGAGAGAGGGTAACAAAAAGACTCTGCCTTTGAAATAATGAGCCTCTCTACGGCATTACCCAAAGTAACACGGGTGCCTCTGAAATAAATCACCGCCGAGATGGAGAAGCACTCCTGTCAGATAGAGGAGCTTTTCCCGGCTTTTGTGAACTGCATCCCAAGGAGACTGAGTCCTGGCAGGCCAGGGTCCCTAACTGAATCTTCTGTCCTCAGCTGCAGCCCACCATTCCTGACAAAAACAGACAGGGACTGAATGGTGGAGAGCTTTATGGATTGCTATTAATTTCATTAGCTGAATGTGGAAATGATGAGGAAGTAGCTACCGAAATGAGGCAGTGTTGTTCTGTTCCTGCAGGAGATAAAAATTAGTGATGTCGGCCATTTTGTATGCTAGCACACTAGGTCACTGTGTGTAACCTCGAGCAGCAATAATCCCTTGCCATGGATAATTGGCATCAGCCATGGATAATTTTATGTGTCATAACTCAGAAAAAAAATGCACAAACAAAACAAAAGAGCTAGAGGCTAAGTCTGTAAGTGGATCATCTGTAGGCTGATGAAGACCAAAGAGAGAATGTGAATAGAGCAGTGTTTCTAATGAGGTGGTCTTCAGGTCTCAGTCATCAGTCAGCAAGTCACTCTTAACCCTGTTCTCACAGCATTTTTCCCAGCTAATCTAGCACCCGTTGGCCTCTGGTGCTTAAGAGACACCAGGCAGAATGAGGTGTGATCTCCAGGTCTGATAGGAAGGAGGAACAGAAGGTGGTGTTGATTCTTTACCACTAAAGCTGTTGATATATGTCTGGTTTCTGTATAGTACTGGTGCCTACAACCTTCTGGTTCCTTCAGAGCGGCAACAGCATTTTACACAGAAAACTGCATCTCAGGTTTGTTAATCTGGGTATCCTGCATGTAACTTCACAATCTGCATGTCTGTAATCTTTTTTCACAGCACTTTCAGAGCTTCTTTGGTTGACAGTGTCCAAAAGTTCCTGCTAGGAGCTATTCTAATCCACATTTCAGTAACATGCAAATAACTTTCCGGAAGGTGACTTGCTTATTTCATGTCAGATACGTTAGTAAATACCTCTTACATTAATTTGTACAGTTCAAAGAGGAAAGTGTTAATAACAAATTCAAATAAAAAAGACAAACCTTTTTTGTTTGCAAGCTTCTTTTGTTTTAAGGTAACTCTTAGCTAATTTAAAGATTAGAACATAATCTGTGCCCAGTTCCACAATGAGGAAGCATACCAAGCTTTTAAAATTATTCCAATATTCCTCCAAAAATATACTGCCTATTAAAGACAGTGTTGCTTTTTTTTTAATGTATCTAGTAGTCCAAAATCCCAAGACTCCAACTGATTTAGATCCAAACAATACTTAAAAAGCCATGCCAATGTTGTACAGAATTTTATAGTTGGAGACAGTATCAAAGTGACCATGTCTATTTTCTGAACAGCAACACAAATGTGCCTGGAAACAGGATTGTGCTCACAAACCTGTTTGTCTCCAGATGATACAGGCCATCACTCAGATTTGACTGTGCTGATGGTTTCAGAGCATGCATTTAATCCATAGCTCGGTTTATAATTCACAGCTAATTTTTTGCAATAACTGGGCTAAACAAGGATGTTCTCTTAGACTGTACAAATGAGGTGTGAAACCTGGCAGAGGGGTAGGACCTAGGTGATCTTTAAGGTCCCTCTCAACCGAAACCACTCTATGGCTCTGAACCCACAGCAGCACTTAGATATAACCCTGGCACCCTTTGTGACCCGAGGGCACTCACTTGTGAAAGCCTGAAGCCCAAATTCAACCCACTGTTTATGGCTCCAAACCAGCTTCTGGCGGGCAGATGTTTGCCCTCTGCACAGTGCCTGGGCACAGGAATGCAGCACATCTGGGTGCAGTCAGGGTGGAAGTTTCAGTGGCTGCTCTTAAGGTGGCTGCTGGTTCTCTGCTCCAGAGGGACAGTGCACGGACAGGAGCTGGAGTCCCAACAGGGGAGTTGGGAGCCGTGAAAACTGTGACCCCCAGGTCAGTGAGGAGGGCACAGGTGGGGGCTCAGGTAACAGCCAGGGACTCATGCTTGAGGGGAGCACAGGGAGATGGTGCAGGGGAATAGCAAAAAGCATGAGAAGTGAAATTCAAAGATCTGCAAAGAAGGTGAGGGAGAACAAGTCTGTGTGTTTGTGAAGGACTCTTCTCACCAGAGGGATGGGCACAGGTTCTGTGAGAGATTTAAGGCTGTGGAGGAAGAAGAGCTATTTATTATTTCTGAGGCTTTAAAAAACAGAACTTGTCAGAATAAAAGCCATGTATCCTTTACTCCATGCCCCCAAGTCTTGTGCACCCTGACCCCGTGCCAAAAACATTGCACCCTCTTTCTCTAGGATGAGGGTGACATGCACCTGGCAGGCACTCTTGGAGAGACCCAGACTGTGGGAACCCTCAAGTTTTTGCTCCAAAAGCCAATTTATGTAATGACCTTTAGTGCCACTGTGGCCAAAGAAAACCTTTATTTTGTGGAGCAAATGGTCTCATAAAGACAGTCTGAATCAGGTGTTCTTCTTCAAACCTTGTTCTATTGCTTTTTGTGGGCTGTTCTATGGAGCACAGAGGTTTCTTCTCTGATGGTAACTTTCTTCCAAGACAAAATGAAATCTTTCTTTCTTCTGTATTAATATTTCCTACTATTTTGAAGGTTAAAGGATCCAAACATTATTCCAGATTCTGCTTTGACTTTTTTCATTCTCCAAGACTCATGGCATAAGCTCCAAATGATTTGACAAGATGCTGAGGGAATGATCAATTGTTAGTAACGGCTGAAATTATATATCAAGATAAATGGCCTGTTTGCTGACATGTGTTCTTTAAGCCCGTGGCCACGCTGAAAATTCATGACTGATATTCTGGCAACGTGACAGAATGGTAATTCAGTTGTCATATAAATATGAACACATTATATTTTACATGTGTGTGGTATCTTTCATACCAATGCATTGCCCAGATTGTCTGTATGTATTATCAGGGGAATGCAGCAACCTCTTCCACCAGACAACTGGCACAAATCCCATTGTGAAGGTTGGTGTGGTAGGAAGGAGTTGCTTTAACCTGTTGAAGGAATGGTTCTCAGTCACTGAACACAGAGCAGACAAAAAGTTGCTTTATGTGATGCAACAGAAACCTTCAAATTCAATTTTTGTAGATCAGAAGAATTCAGCAGAGTTGCTTGCTATGTAAAGTCTTGCAAAACACAGTAAGTATCTGCTGGCAAACTGTTCTTCCATTTCAAAAGCAGCCATACAGTAGAAGGCTGCTGACAGAAGACGTTTCTAGCCTGAAAATGCAGGAGTATGAGTACTATCAGTCTTAAATTCAACTTCTTTTAGAAACAAGCACTGTGGACACAGAGCTGTGCTCCTTTCCTGTTTACTACTAAACATACTGTTTACTACTTGGAGACTGTGTTTCTCTGCTCTTACCTTTAACTTCTTCTGGTCTAATTCTGCCCTTCTGCATGACAGGATTGATTGTGGTCTTGGTCTTGAGGTCCTTCTAATACCTCTTGAATTGCAGCTTAACTGTGAGCAATTCAGCTGATCTTGAACCTCGGTAATCGGGATGGCTCCTCCCTCCCGGGTTTTATCTCCGCAGGTGGTAAGCGTGCCGGAGATGTTGTGCCTCAATGACATTACAGCCCGCTTGGGCACCAGGGATCTGCATTTCAGCTCGGTTTGGGTGCGATAGTGGTGTAGCCATGGCAGCATTGAACTCAGCGTGGGCTAGCTGCTTGAGTATGCACCCAGGATCCCAGATGGGTTTTACAGCCTGCATCAGACACCACCCTGCAGTGTGCATATGGGTGTGTGAGTCTCAAGTTCAAAAGTAGAAAGCTAGACTAGAGTTAATTTGGGAACATCTACCTTTGACTGTAGAGAAGACATCCAGTGAAAAACAAGCTGGCAGCAGAACAGCCACAACATAATGTGGGGAATGTGGATTAGAGGTCAGCCTCCATTGGCAGCACTTGCTCAGAGCTCATCAGGTCGGTCTGTTGAGTGCTGTTGAATGCAAGGCCTTCCAAACTTCCTAATTAACACTGGCCCAAGAGTTGGTGGCAGCTCTGCTGTTTCGCCCCGGAAGGCTGTCACAGTGAAGGGATGCCGTGATACAGGTGATAAGTAAGCACCGTCGGGCAGCTCACTCTTTGGATGAGGTGTTGCAAAAGAAGAGAAAAAAGGCAGAAAAAGGAGAGGGGCGGAAAAGCAGTGAGCAAGGGCAGTCCGTGGTCTTCGAGGGCGGAGAGGCGGTCAGTGCAGGCAGGGGCCGTG
>NW_005054635.1:339846-341713 GCF_000277835.1 Geospiza fortis
TTCCTTTGCTGCGTGCTGTGCGTTTATTTTTGAGAAAGGTGGCGTTCTGCAGAGGCGCCTGAATGGGTTAAATCCAGCCGAGCTGATCCATCACCGAAGGGCCTCCAAGCTGAGACGGTGTCACAGTAACTCCTCAACAACCCATTGCCAAAACTGAGATATCACATTAACCCAGGAAAAAATGGAGACCGTGCCACATTAACCCACAGCCAAAACTTGAGATGCTGCCAGGAGATGAGGCGTCACCTTCCAGCTGCAGTAAAGCTGCAACGCCCTTCTACCACAGCACCAACACCCCTCGTGTGTCCCTGGCCTCCGTATATGCAGAATTCCTGAAATTTTTTAATGTTCTGCAAAACCATGATAGCAGGTTATTCTCCTTTTCCTTAACCACTCAAGATTTTCTGCACATCCGTTCTTGACAAAAAGGTTTTAAGGACGGTGAGAGGCAGGGAAACAACTCAGAGGATGCTTGTCTTGTACATCCTGAAAATCATATGTATTTTTAAAAATGTCTTCCAATACATTATTTCATTTATTTATTTATTTTCCTTCCCCTTTATTGCTGTTTTTCACCAGAAAAAAAAGGCTCAGGGAGAGGGGGCAGGGTGGGGAGAAGGGGGGTAAGGAGGATTGGTGAATGTTGTCTGACTTTACATTAGACTTTCCTGAAGTGGGAGTTGAAATTGAAGGTGCCTGAATTTTTCTCCCTGGACGATTCTCCCGAGGAAGTGAGGATCTTTTGCAATCAATCTCTCACCACTGTGTTACTACTACTGCAAATTCTCCAGCAGTGGGAATCCTGAAGCATTAGCACAGACTGGCTTTGGAGCTTTCTCAACTATAGCACATGGGAGACCTGCTGGATTGCTGTAGGGGCGCTGGCAACTAAATTGACAGTACTGTGGCAATTGCCACTGCCGGTGGTGTTACACAGTTCACTTGTGAGAGTTTTCCTTTGGAGGTTTGGTTCTTCATCAGAAGAAATTCTTTCCAGACAAAATGTCTGGGAAGCAGCTTTGCAGCGAGAGGCCGGGCGTCCTAGCAGACCCCGAGGGGGGCAGACACCGGCAGCTTGCTTTTGTGAAAAAGGAGGTCAATGGTGTCCGGAGCTGCTTTAGCAGCGGTGCTGCCGGCAGGTGGAGGGAGGGGGCTCTGTCCCAGCCCTCAGCATTGATGGTGTCACGCCCGGAGTGCTGGGTCCTGCTGCAGACTCCCAGGTACGAAGGAGACGTGACCATCCTGCAGCAAGTCCAGCGAAGAGCTGCAGAGATGTTTAGGGGACTTTTCCTGTGAGAAAATACAGGGAATTTTGTGACTTCAGCCCGCAGAAGGCTCAGGGAGGGTGGACTCTTAAAAGTGTATACAAACATCTGAAGGGAGATCACACAGACAGAATGATTGGTGGTGGGCACAAACTAAGAGCACAGGTGGCTCGCTCTGAACACCGGAGGACACTTTTTCACAAGTAAGGGTGACCTAGCAATGGCACTGGTTGCACAGGGAATCTCTTGAGGACTCCATTCATTAAAATCAGCTGGAACACCGCCCTGGGCAACAGGCTGTAGGAGGACTTGTCTGACCAGCGGTTTGGACTACATGACCTCCACTCCAGATGTCCTTTCCAGCTGCACCCTGTCTGGTTCTGTGACCTGATAGCTGGACAGGTCCAATCAATGCAGGTTCAGACTCAATATTTGTGAATATGGGGCAGAAAAAGCAAAGTATTTAAACCTATGCCCTGGGTAACCCAAAATGTTATTGTATTGCACATCTCTCTGTGCCCAAATTTGCTTCTGTCCCTTTCAGACCCTGCAGCCACAAAATGGACAGGCGGGGGAGGGGGTGGGGGGGGTGGAGGTGCCTT
>NW_005054635.1:341851-350724 GCF_000277835.1 Geospiza fortis
AGGGGCTGGGGGTGCTGCAGTCTCTTTAGATTCGTGGGACTGAGGCAGAGGCTCTGTCCCGCCGCTCCCTCTGCCTCTTGCTTTTTTCCTGCCTGTACTTGCAACAGTACCAACTCTAGAAGCTGCATTTCTCAATCAAAAACTGTTTCAAGTCGGATTTTTGCAACATCTGTCTGCAGCTGCAGCGCTGTGCTGGGACAAGCAGAGCAGCCCCACTCCATGCCGTCAGCACAGCCACTGCTTTTGCGTGTTAATAAACTGTTATGTTTCAGTTGTATTAACTCATATTTGTATCTCCTTAATGGTGGAGAGAGATTGGTTAAAACTAAGGGGTGGTAACTCATTTTAAGTGTCCCCCTCAAATGTGTTAAACAAAGACAATACATTAACTTCCTTTCATAATTTTGGGTACTGTTGAGTAAGTAATATGTTCGTATTAATTCTTCTGTTCTTACTGGTGCTGGGTCTTGCGAATACTACCGTTCATGTCCCTAGTGCTATTTTACCTTTTAGGATTTGCTTACTACACAGCCTTCGCACATGTAGTACAACATGAACTGAATGGTACTTGAGTAAGTGTTTGCTTGCATATTTGTGCCATATTATCATAAATCATCTCTAGGGACAGTAGCGAGACTAGAAAGATGTCTCTGGCCTTAACCCATTCTCCTAGTCACATTATATTTTATAAAATAAGAGATATCCCTGTTAAAGAAAGTTTTATCTTGGAGAGCTGTACTTAAATTTTGTGATAGTATGTCCTGTTTTGAGGTTTGTCTATACCAACACAGGCTTTGTTTAAGGATCAGTTGGGAATGTTAACTTGCTCTTTAACATTAGCTTAACTGTTACATTCACCCCAGGATATGAAAAGTGCTATTATAGCCCTAGACTGAAGAAAATTAGAAAATACGGAATTGTTTTCTTACACTTACTTTTCTGCTTTTCTGTGTAAAAATCAACCATTGATTTTCACTGCCACTCCTTTTCTGTGCTCCTGTTACAATGTTTTTATCCTGTACTGGGTTTAGGTAAAATCTCTTCTCGTCAGCCTTGCACTGAAATCAGCTTAAGCTAAAGTCTGTGGCAAAGGAGCTTAAGTTAACTTGATTTTGGCTGTTTTCTGGGAGAGAAAGAGGAAGTTTTAGATACATTGAACACTATATGGGCACAATAAATATTACAAAATTCAAAATCAAAAAGACCTGCTCCATATCTGATTCTTAATGCTCAAAGAGCATAAACTCCTAACCTGTCTTAAATTTCTCTGAGCTCCTGCATGCTCCCTTGAACAGTTAGGTCTTCTAATCAATAAGCATTTGGTTTGCAACTTATCCTAGACTTCAGCCCCTGCCAAGAACAAGGCAGCTGCAGTGAACCTGCCAGGCCCATTGTGCTGTCTGTAGCGGTAGCCTATGGAAGAGTTTAAGAAACTCCTTAAAGCAGCTCAGAGGCTTTTTGACATCTTTATGTTTGATTGAAGACCCCTAAGGAGCCCTTAGAGTGAAGCCTGGGGTTCAGAACTCACCCTGTTCCACCTAAGCATCCTAAGAAAGAGGTTCATTCTCTCATTCAGAGTTAATGGCTTTAAAGAGGAGGGTGGATACCATCTTCTTCAGAACAGCCCACCAGCCTGAGTCCCTGGTTTCAATGGGAGGGCTGTGGGTGTCAGTCTCATTGGGAAATAGGAAATTATGGTTTTCTCTAAGGACTTATGCTCTAGAAAGAGCCACGTCTTCAGAACACACTAGGCTGTGGTCCAGGTGGCAGACTGGAGGCTGGGAAAAGCCTTTCACTGACTTCACTCAGTAAGGCTCCTAATTTCCAGAGAGGAGTGTGGCTAAAGGTAATTGCGTAAATCCCTAGTATTTCCTTGGCTGCTTAAAATGTTGTGCTACTTAACATGCTTGCTCTGAAATCCTTTCCAAGGCTGCTGTTGTAGGGCAGACAGGAGCAGGCTCTGCTCTGGCTTCCAGGATAGTCAATTACAAGTGAGTTCCAGTGTGGGTAGTTAACACAGTGCTAAATTAAACCAATCAGTACTGCTGGTGTGATTGGTTTAATTGGTTTAACAACCTTGCTGTGCTGATTTGCTTGCATAACCTTTGGAGCACAGGCAGGGCTGGAGCATGACTGTGCAGCATAGGCTAAGTTACCAAGCCCTTCTCTCCACTGAGTATGGAGCCTCAAGTGCATCTTGGAGCTCTGCCCTGCCACAGGTCTGTGAGAAGCATATAAATATTGTTGCCCACATAGCGTGAGATGCCTTGCTGTTGCCTCAGTAACTGGCAGAACAGGTTCCTGTCAATGCAAAAGAATTGAGACACTTGTCACTGCAGTTGCATTGCTGTTTGCCCCAGAGTTCCCTTTCCTTTTCCCTTTTCTCTTTCCCCTTTCTTGTTTCTCTTTTTCCTTCCCTTTCCCTTTTTTCCTTCCCGTTCCCCTTTTCCTCTCTCTTTCTCTTCTTAAAGCCACCAAATAGTTTCCATCTATTCTTCCCAAGAACTAGTGCCTCTAACAGTGGAGGATCTCTGCCATCAAAAATGTAATGCAGGCTTCAGGTCCAAACGATTGTTTTGTGTGCGTGTGACTTCCCCATGGTGGATCACTGTGCACATAGGCATTGCAGACTTGCCTGGTTCTGTAAGCAGAGGACAAGAAATGTGCAGAGAATGACAAAAATGTTAACCAAGATGTCAGTTAGCTGAATTTAATTATGTGTTCAAGAACTTGGGCAACCAGATGGCATAAAAGACACTTGATTTCCACAGCATGACCTCTGAAAGGACATGATTCCCTTATGGATGTGCGTTCCTTCTTTCTAATGCATCTATTACAGATCTGTGCAAATATTTATATATATATTTCACTTGTATGAAACCTAGGAAGAATGGTAATCGGTACTCATAGCATTTAATTGAGCGCTAGCTATTTTTGTGTTACAAGTTCAACACTGAATCAGAAAAATGGCACATCTTGCTCTGGGTTCAGAGCTCTGTGACAAGGTCAAAATGTTGGACTTGACGATTAGCAGTGTGCTGTTGAGCATTTCAGGTAAACCTTATAATTCAGATGAGTAGCCAGGCCTTGGCTGGGTAGGTCTGGCTGACTGTAAGCCAATTTGTTTATTTCAGGATACACAGAGAACAAATCTTTTAAAGACAGAATCAGTGCAAACACTGAGTTCATGGTGGCCTTATACTGTACAAATAATGGTGCTGAGATTGAAACCAAATGATTTAACTCTGTGTAACAGCTGTAGAGGTTCAGTTTTTGAGTGAAGCCACAGGAGAGCTACAGGGAAGCTTTGTGGGATAAATAAGCAGTCCTTCTAATACCATGTCTAGCTTTGTCTTCTACACAAACTTTCTCTGTGAAAAAGTTAGTCTTGTCTCACTAATACTGTTCAAGGAGCAACTAATGCTGTTAGAAGAACTAAATTAGTATGAAATATTCATTCTTATTCTTTGAAGGGGTTGGGAAGAGAGAGAAAATAAGTCTATTATTTGGCCTTTCTTAATTTTGTCGACTGCCACAAAGCTCCCTTCACTTAATGTGGCAGAACCTGGAAAATTCTCCTTGTATGTTCCAGGTTTACTCTGGCTGAGAACCTCCCCCCACAAAAGCATGTGTATCAGAAATCCAGTTACGTATAGCATGCTCTGGTCAAGTCACTCCAGCCAGAAGCAGAATTGAAAATATAATTTTTTTTTTCTGATGACCTGTAATGCAAACATATATTTTGCCTATTTGGTTTGGATTTAGCACTGGAAAGTCCAAAGACATTCAAGTATGTTTCTACTGGTTGCAATAAAATTACCAATTGCTTGCTGCTGGTATTGCACTTGAAGTCCCTTATGAATATTCATTTAAATTACCTAGCTTGCTGCTTAAGTAATTATCTGTATACAGCAAGTAGTACTTCACATGTGCAGTGGTTGTTTAGCCCCACCCAGTATTTACACCTGCAAGGGGCTTATTGCCCATGATGCTGAATCTGCCAAGAGCTGTTCTGATACACCATTTGTCCCGCTTAAAATTCAGTATAAGATCAAGTAATAAAGGTCTGGCTTAGCAAACATCTGCCCATAGAGAAAACATCAAATTACTGTGCTCTCCCCCTTAATATGCATAATGCTGTATTTTGTGTGAGATTATGAATGGAAATTCAATTTACCTGTTGATGTTTACACCAGCAGATGTGTTGAGGATTTCATTACATCAAGTAAGTAAATATTTGTTATTCTGTTTTTCCTAAAGCAGCATTGGCTGATATTGAATGATAGCAAAATAAGTTTTAGTATTTCTGCAGACATTAATACATATTTCCTCCCAGGAGGCCTCCCCTGACTATGAAAGGCAGGAAAAATGTTTAAATGTGCACTTAGGTATATTTACATGTACATACGACTTTGAGAAGCGTATTTAAACATCAGCACATTGGGTTGGACTCTATGATCTTGAAGGTCTCTTCCAACTTAGTCACTCTGTGAATTCTGTGAACACAAGTAGTATTCTTCCTATTATACATATAAGCATTGGCTGAATTTCAGTCTGCTGTACCATAGGAGGACCACAGAGAACAATACTACTCAGCAGGTGCCAATGAGGACACAGTCTGCGAGCTGATTTCATCTGCTTCTCGGGTTTCTGAAGGTATGAGTAGGAATTTTCTTAATTATCTTCTTCCCCTCTTTGCTTATGAAATTAATGTGCTTTATGGAAAACATATTGATACTGGAGTGAATACAGAAAGAGTTTGTTCTTTGCAACAGATGCAAATTTCATTTTATTTTGATCAGTTGTTACAGACCTTGCAAATGCTCACAGGTGCCATTGGGAAGTTTGTGTATGGAAGATCATGCAGTATCTTCACCATCTTACTCTGTTGACATACAAACCTTGGGCTTTTTGGGATTGCAATCCACTGTTCCCATAAAGTTGGTCTAAAATCCAGGCCTTTAGTTGTCATTGTAACCTTTGTTCTCGGTCAAACAGCTTCAAAGTGATTGCCACCTTTCTTAGATAACATTATTTCACCATGGAGTAGTTTGTCTCCAAGAATGTAAAAGATGTGGAGGCATTCTGATAAAGCATCATACAAGTTCGAGAGAATTCTTCTCTTCAAATTAGATGAATATACTGGAGCATTCACAAAAAATATCTGCCTTATGTGGATTATGCTGGTGGAGCTCTAAATTACACATGCAGTTTTTTACAGCTTCTCCTGGCATGCAGGAATGCACAGCCTTAGCAGTGGTCAATGTCCCCCCTTTGGGAACAGCTCATTTCAGAATTCTCTTAAACGCTGGCATATCACATCCCTAAGCAGCTTTTCTGTAGTCACAATGTCTATTGATTACTTGATATCTTTCCATGAATTTTAGTTGTTATTTCTGTTAAGTACTGTATGTTGCTGATGTTGTCACTGATGTTCAGAATGGTTTGTACTTTTGCACAAACACAGTACTATACTTAGAATAAGTAGAATTCTAATTTTTTTCAGTGTTGCACAACATGGGTGGAATACAATTTATTTTTAGGTCATACAAACAATAAACATTGCTCTTGAGTTTGGTGGTGTTGTTTTTCACAAACAGCATATAGTGAAAAATTCTTCCAGGACAAATATAAAACAGGTTCTGATTCTCTAAATTAATCTCTTGAGGTATTC
Organism: Geospiza fortis; assembly: GCF_000277835.1. Classification (NCBI taxonomy): domain Eukaryota; kingdom Metazoa; phylum Chordata; class Aves; order Passeriformes; family Thraupidae; genus Geospiza; species Geospiza fortis. The sequence continues at coordinate 347,526 of NW_005054635.1, forward strand.
AGTTACTTACTATGGCATAATGATTGCTATCAATAAGAAAGATGAAACTTTACATTTTTTGAAAGAGGTTGGATAGATACATAATGACCATAAATCAATGTATTTTTAAACAATATTTTGTTTCAGTGAATATTGCTAATTGACTTATCAAAATAAGCAATTAATGGAACTTTAAAAATTAATATGACAATTTACTAGGAGCTATCCTTTTTTTTTCCTTTTTGAAAAGACGCAGTATCTCAGAATGCTGGCAGTCAGTGAAGTTCTTCAGTTTTTAAAGCGTTACTTGCTCTAGAAGTAAACTTGCACTTTGAAGTAAACCTCTAGATGGACTCTGTTACTTCCACAATATTGTTTCTGGTAAGTGGATTTTTTATGGAATTATTGACAGAGTTTGTCTTCTGCATGCTGCTTTATGCAGTCTTTTTTTTTTTTTTTTAACAAAATGAGATAAAGGAAAGAACTATGAGAAATCATGAAGAATAGGGCAGGAGTATGTGCTGTCAATTTATATTTTACAGATAGTATTAAAAAATCCTGCAAATGTGTGTTGTATCCCTGACCCAAACATATTTGCCATTGGCATTTGGAAAAGAAAGATCCTTACAGACTAGCACCCCTTGGATCTCTGAGCCAGCCTCAGTAAATTGAGAGTTAGCAGAGATCATGATGCTCATTCTGTATTGTGCCTGGCAGAGGAATCACCAAAGGCTTGAAGAGAAGGCTTGGGAATTGTAATTTCATCCTATGCTGAAAGGAACTGCTTGCTCACAGGAACGAAGTAAAATCTCAAACAGCATAAAAGTGTAGAGGAAGAACTGAGGAATGCTTTTAATTCAGCTGCAGAAATATATCCAGAGTGTAAGTATTTATGTTGGAATTTGATCAGGAGGTTTCAACTTCCAATCTTTCATGCTGAGAACTACAATGGCATCTTCCTAGCTACCTAATATGGACATGGGTTTCTCTGCGCTGACAGGTGAAGAGCATTTCCTAACTCTGTGATTTCTAGTTTCCTGGAATTTCTAATGAATTCTAATTCTAATTCATTCTAATTCTAATTCTAATTTAATTCTGATCAATTCTACCTTTTGAATTATTGAAATTATTTTTTTAAACTATCTCCTTACTCTCTAGGATTGGTCATTGGCCAGAACAATCATTACTCAGCTGATGAGATGTTGTCAAACAAGCACTGCTAGATAGTGCTTTTTATTAAAAACACCTATGTGCTTTTGATGCTCAAGTAGTTAGAACACTTCTCTTTCCTGGTTTGTGCAAAGAGACGGTTCTGCAGCACTGCAGGGCTGCGTTTTAACTCCCAAATTTCTTATGCTCCTCCCCACCACCGTTTCTGTGCCTGTTGCGTGTACATACATCCCTCTTCATTCCACCATCCACTCCATTCTAAGCCAGCAAGCTACTAATAAAGCTCTTGATGAGACACTGAAACCAGTACCAACACTGCGTCTTCCTTCCTGCTGGAGAAGATGGGTGTTCGATAAGCACAAAGCTATAGCAAAGGATTTATATTTCAAAAAGTAAGTCCTAGTAAGTACTTTGTTTCACCCACCCCTGTGTGTGGATGCTGGCTGATGAACTGAGAGGCTTGATTATAATATAAATAAGTGAGATAAAATGGTTGTGGCCTGAGACCTAAGCCACTAAATGTTTGGGCTGTTCTATATGAATACTGTCTGAAAAATACATAAACTTCTCACATAAATATATGTTTGTACAGTTCGCTTTTAATATGCAACAGAGTCCTTAAAAATCTCAAATACTCTTAACCAGTTTTGCTTACAGCTATGCAGGGATTGCTGTGTCTGACATATATGTTGTGGAAGTGAAAGAGAAAAAAACCCAAACAAACAGAAAAACCCCAAACCAAACCACCACTACCAACAACAGAAAAACCACCCCAAAATTTAATTGCAAAGTACTCCATAGCAAAGGTAGTCTGTAGCTGTTGTGGTAGCATTCATATGCTCATTTTTATCCCTGCAGCTAAGAATGAATATTCATGCTAAGAATGAATCTCCTTAAAACAGAAGAAAATAAATGGAAGCTTTTAACATTTGGCTGAACAAACTCCTACAGCTTTTAATGATCAAGGCAATTGCTGAGCAAGAGTATTTACTAGGGCAGGGTACCTCACTGCACAAAAAAATAAATAAACGTAGAGGAGAAGGGAAACTTAAATGTGTCTCTGAGCATGCATTATAATCTATGTCATGTTCCTTTGGGATAACTGTCTGTCTGTAATTTCTTCCTGAGTTATAAGAAGCGCAAATTGCAGTGAATATAATTTTATGTGGGTGGCTAAACTATGGTCTAAATATGAATTGACACTAAGATGGATCTTTTATTTCCCCGTGCTTTCCTATTAGGAGCTTTAATTTATGGTTCTTGGAGAATAAAGCCTGCTAACCCCATTCTGATTTAGAACAAAAATATGGATCAGTTGAGACTGTTCAACCACTTACAGAAAAATCCAGACAAACTTCCCTTTGCAACTCAGTACCATGAAGAGCTGCAGCTTTGCTGAGAGGTAGTAGTTTCACCCTTGTGATAGGCTGTTGCCCTTGACAGTGTCAGAAAGGATTAGTATTTGGATATGCTTATAGACACTAAAGTGGGAGGCTTGTGAGATATTTGTTTCCTCTCTGCAGCTTGAGCATTAAAGTAAAAAAAAATTACAATCCTAATAACTTACATAAAATTAATCAGTATTTGTATACCAAGAGGAAGGAGAGTGTCCTCACAAACGAGAGGCAGAGAAATAGTTGTCCTGAGAGAGCATTAGTTAATAACAGGGAAAAAACTGAATAGTGGATGAGAGGGCAGATTTACTGATAGGGCTACAGGATCACAGCCAACTGCTTGTTAAGACCTTACAGCTCAGCACAGATGTCATGAGATAAATAATCAGCCAAGCTATGGTTTTAAAGGGACTGCAGACCTAACTGTACCCCCCTTATTAGCACTGAGTAGTATAGTGCATGTTCTTGTGCTACCAGGCATTACTTGTGCGTTGCTAGACTCCTTCCCCCCATTTAGATCGACTATTTCCACCTTAAAAGGCTGTACCACTGCACAGCCTCCCACTTTACCACTGTGGCTGCATTTAGTCCCATTGGAAAATGCAGATTGATAAAAGACGTTCTTGTTTTGGAGCACCTGCTATAACCATGTATAT
>NW_005054635.1:350734-354609 GCF_000277835.1 Geospiza fortis
ATATATATATATATCTGCTGGGAAGAGCAACAGCTCTATCTTTCCTTTGTTCTGCTGTTGCCACCAGGTGTTCTCTAGTACTGTGACATGGTAGATGTATATATTTCTCACTTTGTCTCTATAGTAACAGACTGCCAGAAGAAGTCTGGGAGCTCAGCCATAGGAAAAATGGAGGAGTATACCCCACCATGAAGAAAGCAAACTCTAGATGAAGCCTTATGAATGGAAGATGAAATGGCACATGTAAGTTTAGATGATTTAAAAGCTGTTCTTCCCATTCTATTTTGTTGCATGAAAGGCAATTGAAATGTTTGGCCTCACCTCTTGGAGGAAAGTAATGGGCATTCCAATCTCAACATTTACTTTTATTGTTAATGCTTTACCACAACTTGTAGTGTTGCTTTGTGGGTGACCACCATATGCTTTTCCTTTTCTTCACCCTTTATATCCATCCCCAATCTACCCAGTGCAATCATACTTCTGAAGAATTCGGTTAATTCTTCAAATTTCTCAACCAGTTTGCTGATTTAAGTCACACAAATTCAAACACCCTTGCTTTACTTTCAGCATCCTCTGTGATCCAGCCTCTTACATCCACTTTCATTTACTATGTGGTGCTATCATCACCTCCCCACGTATTATCAGACCCAGCTTAATCCAACACCACCATGTTCACCACTAAACCCTATCCCCAGCTGCTGCATCCACACATCTTCTAAACACCTCCAAGAATGGTTACTCCACCACTTCCCTGGGAAGCCTGTTACAATGCCTGACCACCCTCTCAGTCAAAAAAAATTTCCTAATATCCAGTCTAAAACCTCACTATCAGAAGCCAGGAAATTCCTCTGGCTGCCCTGGACGGCTCGAGCCTCTGCCCAGGGGGCTCAGAGACCTTGGCACAGAGCCCAAGACCCCTGTGCCTTTGATCTTGACCCATGGAAAAACAATTACCAACCTCTGTTTGAAGAATTACAAGTCAAAGAAGTTTAAATACTGAGTTTGTCACAGGGTGAAAAATAGATTGTTGAGGTTTTTAGAATGGGAGTTCAGGGTCCCAAGATGGAGGAATTTGGGCATGCCTTGTCCTTTTTCCTTCTTCTTCCTAGCCTCCATCTTCTGGGTGATGTTGGCACTTTTAGGTTGGTTTAGAGTAGAAGCTCTCTGTCTAGCATAGGTGATGGATATTGGGAAGTTATTGTAAATAGTGTACATGTAGTTTTTAGTATAAAAGTTATCACCGCCCCAAGAATGGGCAGTGTGCCTCAACCCGACCTGCCAGACAGACCTTGGTAGGTCGGAGAAAGAATTTTATAGATAAGAAACAATAAACAACCTTGAGAATGAGAATAGAAGAGTTCTGACTCCTTCTTTGACGGCCGGGCTGGGAAAAGAGACTTTCTAACGCATCTCGGGGTCACTCTGATCAGCAGAGATTCTGAGACCTCACTTGGCACAACTTGAGGCCATTTCCTCCTGTCCTGTCACTTTTTTACTGGGAGAAACTGGGAAAAAAGACTGACCCCCCACCTTGCCACAGCCCATTCTCAGGCAGCTGTAGAAAGCTGAGCTTCCCTTTCTCCAGGCTGAGCACGTCCAGCACCCTCAACTGCTCCTCACAGGATCTGTGCTCCAGACCCTTCACCAGCTCCGTTGCCATTCTACTCACTTCAGCCCCTTGATGTCTTTCTTGTCATGAAGGGCCCAGAACTGAAGACAGGACTCGAGGTGTGGCTTTACCAGTGCCCAGTGCAGGGGAACCGTGCTTTGTATTAGTATTTTTTAGCTACAGACGTATGTTACCACCATGTGGTTTATGGGCTTGCAAAGTGTTTCTGCCACATTTCAGAGTGTGAGCCAAAAATGCTACTGCTTTGTCTTACCTTCAAAGTTCAGCATTAGGATTTAAGGAAACAACAGCAGAGTATGTAGCATATAAAATGTTTTGGTAGCTATTGAAACTAAAGCAAGAATTAGAAAATTAAAGTTATGAAATGCAAAGAATCCAAAGACTCACCAAATCCTTGCTGAGAGGTAAAAACTGCTTCCACCTGAGTTTCAGATAGTTATATGTTTGGCTGAAAAATGGATGTGAATAATGAGACCTTGTTTATCTTCCATAGGCAATAAGCATCTTTCCTGTTAGTAGCACTGCAGAAGGTGTTCCAGCCACCTGGTGAGGTTTGTGGAAATTGTGTGTGGGTTGTGTGCGCACACATACATGATGATGTAGGTTTGCTATGGTATGGTAGGTATTGGTCTTTGAATTTATATTGTGTGAAGGCAACAATTGTCTTTTGCATTCACTGCAATTTTTTGCCAATATATAAAAATTTAGAAAACCCTTGCATTTCACCACTGTCTGTAGAATTGGGGCAGCATATTAGCTATGAAAAATAAAAGACACAGAAAAAAATCTTGTGAAAACACTCCTTTGAAGCTGAAATAAAAATATTGTTATGCCCAGAGATTAATTATGAATAATCGGATTCTGACTTTAATCTGTTCAGTTAAAGGGGGGAGCATAGATGAGTTGAGGAGGAATTTTTTCCATCTTAAAATGATCAAAGTATTTTTGTGTATTAGCAGAAATTGGTGGAGACATGACAATCAGAAATCGGGAAAAGGAATACCAGTTCAGAATAAATAATGACATCGGATGAAACACGGAACAAATGGGGGAAGAAATGGAAGGAACTTGTACTGGAAGTTATGCAAACTCCTGTATGGTTTTGTAGAAAATACTAAACCCTCAGTTTCCCATTTTCAATGATCCAGCTAACTCTATAGGAAGCCAGTTATTTGCAGTTTTCATCTCTGCAGATATATAAATACCACAACATAAAAATAATGCATGTACAAAAAAATTGTAACAATGGCCAAGGGCTGTTTGCTCAGTGTGAAAGCAGTTAGACTTTGTATATTTTCTTTTGGTTGTAGATTTCATTATTAATTTCAAAGTTTTTCTCCATCCTTTTTGAAACTCATGCATCAATGAACCAGAAGTTCAGTCCTGGAGGAGAGAAATGAAGAAACAATGTGTTCCGGCCACATATATATTTTTGTTGGAGAAGGCAATACAGGGAATGAGTAATGTTTGTTGGTTTTTTAACATGCTGATGGATCTGGTAAGTTTAAGGCAAAGCTGGAGATAACTTTGTCTCCAGCATGCTTAATTTACTAGCCAACAAGGAAACTGCTTACATGCAGGCATTGTAAGATTGAAGAGACAGCAAGTACCACCAACTTCTCAACACATACTTTGAAAAGTGTCCTTGTGTCATCCTGCAGCCCAGAGCCAGAGCCTAGGCCTGTTCCTTATAGTAATCCACATGGCACATTGGCCTGAGCTGTGTCTCTCCACAGATTGTGGAGATTCCTGTGATTCCTACCTGCCTTCCCTATCAGGCACCTTTAGCCTGCAATTGTTACCTACATTGTTAAGGACAAATAACATTCCTTCTTCATGGCTTTTTCTCCCTCTCAGCCTTCACTGTGGTGACCTCTGGTTTCATTTTTTTTGGCGCAACCTTGCCTTAGGAACAAATGGTCACAAAAGTATAGATCAGTTTTAGAGTCAGTTTGGTTTTCTGTGTTTGTAAGAGTTCATACCTTTTTCATACCCAGATTTCAATTAGAGATTATCACCAAACAACAAGCCTCAGTGCCCTTATGTATATGGAATGCTTGTGGCTTTTTCAGTTCTCTGCATTTCTTCAGATACAGGAAAAAAAAACAGATTAAATGATTAGAGTGCAGTACAAGTCTCACTTTCCTACATTTAAAATGTAACAAGACCCAGCGACTGCTGAAGCAATGAATCAAAACAATTTACATATACAGGTCAGCAGGGAACATTCTCTCACAGCTGAGAG
>NW_005054635.1:354619-355168 GCF_000277835.1 Geospiza fortis
TCCCATTGCAGCCGCCTCTTGGCAAATCCAGATGCATTCCTGTTAGTGGTTCCTGAACTGGCACACGGGCGGTGTGATGAGGAGGACACACTTTCCATTGCCGGGAGGAGGCCGGAGCCCTGCAGGGCCCCTTGCCTCTCTGAGATGTACCAGGGCTTGGCTGGCTGCAGCCCTGCGGAGGACAGAGGTGCTCCCCTTTCGAGTTGACAGTTCTCTTGCAGGCCAGTCAGAAGTCAGTGGCGGACCCAAGGTGCGGTCCTGGAGTTCAGGTACAGGTGACAAGCAAGAACACCTTATCCAGTGCTTGTAGGAGCGGTGTTTGCAGGGAGGGGGAGGCTCTCCCACCATCCATCCCCAGGTCACGAACCTTCCCGTAGACGTGCTTTCTCACTCAAACTAAAATCGGTGGAGGGTGCGTTGGGAAGGAAAGGACGTTCTGCACCCCTCTCAGAGCGAGGGAGGAGAGTGCCAGCGCTGGCACCGCACGGGTGCGAGAGGGCGGCGGAGCCGGGCTGGCTGGGGGCGGGCGGGGGGGGGGCGGGGCCGCTG
>NW_005054635.1:355196-371830 GCF_000277835.1 Geospiza fortis
CTTCCCCAGCCCGCCGCGCACCGGGGACCGCGCCGATACCCTCCGGGGGGCGGAGGGAGAGGCAGGGAAGAAGAAAAGCAAGAGGGGTGGAGGGAAAGAAGTTCCAAAAGGGTTTATTTCATCGTAAGTACTTAAGGTGGGGTGTTGTTTGGGTTTGCTTTTTTGCGGTCGTTTTGGTGGGGGTTTTTGTTGTTGTTGTTTTTTACTTCTCTGTGTGTGTTTTCTTTCTAAGTTGAAAAAAAGAAACAAAAAAAATTGCAAGGCAATCAGCATCCCTAAGCAAACACACTTTCAGAAAATATGTAGAAAAGAAAAAGACATTGCTTTTACAGAAATAGATTTATGGCACTTTTGTTTTTTTGCCTTCCTGCCATTGTTAAACAAGTACTTTTCCTTTACTCTTCTCTCTGTCCCGAACATTATAATCATGTTTCCTTCCCGAAGGAAACTGAAAGTGCTGTGACCCCACACAAGAAAGAAAAGACCAAAGGTTTGACAAAGACCTCATACCCACAAGTTGTTTTATTTTTATTAGGGTGCCTTTAAAGCAGGTGTCTTTCAGAGGTTTAGTGCCATTGTGGTGCTGGTCTCGGGCAAGGCTGTGTGCCTGTGAGAGGAGCAAATTAAGCAGTTTCAGCCTGCAGCAGGTCAATGTGTCAGCAGGCTCAGAAGTGTGCATGTGTTCCTTGGGACTGCATTACTGGGGCTGTCTCTGTGAAAGCTTTGTTGAAAAGAGTTAGCAGCACACTTGGGTGTTTTCCTTCTTTTGTGAAATTAGGTTTGTGCCAATCTTGGATCAAAATGAGTAAAAGATCTTGAGAGATTTTGGTAGCTATTTTGAATAAGTGCCTATATTTCATGCAAGTATCACAGCATTTGGAAGACTTTTTGCCTTTCTCTGATTTGGTTTCATTATGGAGATAACCCACTTGTTACAATTGTGTGATATTCTTCACAGTAGCTAAAGTCACCACCTAGTCCAGTTTAATTCACTTTCAGTTTATTACTCAGAGCTATCTGGACAGCATCTGCACATTTTGGGTTTGTCATTTTGTGGTTTTTTGTAGTAAATTTGTATTCATATTATTGATATGTCATATCCTTAGTGTGTTCCTGTCCATTAACCACCTCTTAAAATCCTTTACAAATATTGGCTTTAGCCTGTTCAATAGCTAAATGATGCAGCCTCTTGCAGTCCGCAGTTCAACCTGATGGAGCAAGAGACTTTTTTTTCTTGTTTTACTACTGTACTGCCCTGAATATAAGAAAAACTTCTTGCCTGTCAAATGCGAAAACTTGCAAAAAGCCTGCACTTTGGAATTCTTTGGAATCTTTCCTCTCACCTTGGAATTCTTTCCCTGTGAGATGGGTTATGCCATGTCCCCTTTAAAGACTGTTCATCCTGGCAGATGCCTTCAGCAAGGGCAAGGGCAACTTCTCAGCTAGCACTTCCTCCAAGCCTTGTTCCAGTAGGGGGTGGATGCATAGGAGCACCGTTTAAGCCCGATTTGCACCTTTGGCAGCTGATCCCCAGCAGTGCCTGGAGCTGAAGCGATCAATGCAGCCTTGTTACAAGCTGTAAGGCCATGCATGGGTGGGGCCTGTGGGCTCGCCCTGCCTGATGCATTCCTTGCCTGCCAGAGGAGACTCCCACTCTGGTCCCTTGTCGGACCACATCTGTTTCCTCATTCTAGCACAGGAACTGCTTGCCCTTGTCCTTGTCCCACAGATATTCTTCTCCCTCTGCTTTTCATCCTTTATCTTCCAGCTGCAATGCTTTTGGCTTTTCTTAGATGTTAGCGCTAGTGCCTAGCACTGCACTGGCAGCCACTTATAAATTCATGTGCTTGTTTCATCAGTCTTGTCATTTTATATTATCCACAGCCCTTGAAAGCTACTTAAGACCTCTTTCCTCATGTTTACAAGGCTGCTGTGCCATAACCAGACCAAAAGTACTAAATGGCTCCTTCCTTTCTAAGAAGCAGCCATGTTTCGTGGGCTGTGGCCCAGGACTTATGGGAACAGGACTTTAAAAGGATTGATTGTAATTTTCTATATAGAGTAAGACAGGGATAGATTTCTGCTCTAGAAAATTTCCTGAGTGAATTCTCACTATGTCCAATGGTCTACAAAGGTGGAAGCCGCCACAGGAAAGGAATCTTTCCCTCATCATGAGAAGCTTCATTTCTTTCTCTTTTACTAGTTTTTTTAGCTGCAGAGGTTAGGCTGTTATTAAAATAACAGTTCAAGAATTATTCTGTCTCAGTGCTTCTTGGTTTATATACAAATGAGTGGAAACAATAAATTAGGGGAAAACATTGGATAAAAACCCAGGTGAGCAATATGTGAGAAGAATGGTAAGCCTAACCTTTTGCCTTGGTGAGTGGGTTTCTTGCCAAGAATGGTACATAGGCTGTTTATTTGTTCATTAAAAAACAGTACTCCAGTCAACAGGAGGCATTCATCAGTTGTTATTGAGATTACTGCAGACTGTCTGAAAAAAATCAACTTTTTATTGTGGGAGACATCTTCCAGTTTGGGTAGACCTTACCATCTGGAGAGAGATTCTCCTCTGTATAATAGCAATTTAAGGGTAGCCTGTCCAACAGTGCCCTCAATTATGGAGCAAAATAGGGTGAAAATATAAAATGAAGACAAAAAACAGTTTCTTACTTTTGAAGTAAATAGATTTAGGAATACATTCACAGACAGCATTTATAAGAGCAAAAAAAATCCATAAAGGAAGACACAAATATTCCCAGATTGCCTAGTATTTTATTCCAATTTAAATTTTCTATTTGTTCAAAACCCACAGTTTTGGCACCATTTTAATCTGTTACAAGTGTTTTCTCTCTTGCAGGGAGAAAATTGGAAATACCAAAGCCCAGGTGGAATTTTATCTGGCTACTGCCAGTGTGCAAGCTCTCCAAAAGCCAGCTACAGCTGTAACTATTTGTAGAGGGTTGATTTCAGGTGGCTTTCAGATCTCCACCCAGGTTCTTTCACCCTCCTCAACACTAAAAGACACTAAGATGGCCAAGTTCATTAGTTGCGATAAAGACAATTTAATAATAAAAGCAGAAGCCACATGTGGAATTAAAGCAAACAACTAATGTTTTTACAAATATATCAGCAGCAAAAGGAGAGCTAAGGAGAATCTCCTCCTTTCATTGCTTATAGACAGAAACATAGTGACCAAGGATGACTGAGATACTTAACGCCTTTGCCTCAGTCTTGAACCGCAAGACCAGCTGTCCTCAGGGTGCTCAGGCCCTAAACTGGAAAAGAGAGATAGGGAGAAAATGAAACCCCCATAATCCAGAGTCAATCATTTTGTCAGTGACCTGCTACATCACTTAGACACACACAGGTCTACTGAGTCAGATGATATCCACCCAATGCTGCTGATGGAGCTGATGGAATAATTCACCAAATTACTTTCCATTTTTTGCCAGCAGTCTTGGCCAACTGGAGAGATCCACATTGACTGAAAATTATCATATGTGATGCCCATCTATAAGAAGGGCTGGAAGGAAGATCTGGCAAACTAGAGGCCCGTCAGCCTGACCTCAGTGCCAGGGAAAGCCATGGAACAGATCACCTGGAATGCCACTACAAGGCATTTGCAGGACAAGCAGAGGAAGTCAGGCCCACACAGTGCAGATTTAGGAAAGGCCAGTCTTGCTTGACTAAACTGATCTTCCACTATGACAGGATGACCCATTTAGTAGATGAGAGAAAGATTGTGGATGTTGTTTCCTCAGATTTAGTAAAACCTTTGACACCATTTCCTACAGGATTCTCCTGGAGAAACTGGCTTCCCATGCCTGAGATATGTGCACAATTCACTGGCTGAAATACTGGCTGGTTAGACAGGCCCAGAGAGTGATGGTGAATGGAGCTGCATGCAGCTGGCAGCCAGGCTCCAGTGATGTTCCCCAGGCTCAGTCCTGGGACAGTCCTGCCCAGCAGCTGTGTCGATGGTCTGGACAAGGCGATGGATGCCCCTCAGTGTGTCTGCAGTGACACCAAGTTGGAATCAGCAGCAATGCTGACCTGCAGGACAGCAGGAAGGATCTACAGGGGGCCCTGGACACACTGGATTGATGGGAGGAGATCCATGACTGAGGTACAACGAGGCCACGTGCCAGGGCCTGCCCTTGGCTCACAACAGTCCCTGCAGCATTCCATGGGCTGGGGCAGAGTGGCTGGGAAGCTGCCCACTAGGAAAGGGCCTGGGGGTGTTGGCCTGAAAGTGGCTGGACCTGAGCCAGCGTGTGCCCAGGTGGGCAAAAAGGCCACTGGCATCCTGCCCTGGATCAGCAGTGGTGTGGGCAGCAGGTCCAGGGCAGGATTTGTCCCCCCCTGTGCCTGCACCGGTGAGGCAGCACCAGGAATCCGGCCCTGGGCTTTGGGGCCCTCAGCACAAGGCACCGGGGGCTGCAGCAAGTCCAGAGAGGGGCCACAAAGCTGGGGAAGGGTCTGGAGCACAAGACTCATGAGGAATGGCTGAGGGAGCTGTGGGTGTTTGGCCTAGGGCAAAGGAGGCTCAGAGGGGCCTTATCACTCTCTAGAGCTGCCCTAGCGAGGCTGTGGTGAGGAGGGGGCTGGTCTCCTCCTCCAGGGAACTGGTGACAGGACAAGAGGACAAGGCCTCAGGCTGTGCTGGGGGAGCTTCATCTCAGCCATGAAGAAAACTGAATTTTCTCTGAATGCTTTGTCAAGCCTTGGAACCGGCTGTGCATGGAACACTGGAGTCACCGTGCCTGGAGGTACGGTATAGGAAAGCTGTTTGCATGTGGCATTTAGGGACCTGTTTACTGATGGACTTGGGAGAGTTGGGTTCATGGTTGGACTCCATGATCTTTGTGGTTACTTCCAACCAAAACGACTCCATGATTCTAAAGCAGTATTCAGAAGCACGCTACTTCAGGAAGTTACTTGGGCTTTTGTGGCTCTTGTCCCTTGAACCCGGGCAGCATCCTGAGTAAACAAGAGCTTTGCTCTCCGTCCTCTGAACCTGCAGCCAGTTCTGATCAAGCGTCCGTGCAGCTAATTTGGATGAGGGTGTTGATCTTCCTGAAAAATGGTGTTTTCTGGGCTGCAGCTCTACTGGATGGGGCAGTGATATGACTGAGCTCAGAGAGCACGGGGTGTGAGGTACTGGGGAGCAGGATGTTAGATGAACAGAGGTCTGGAATTAATTGGTGTGCTACATAGGGGTCTCTGATTAGGTGCATTGGTCTCCAGGATATGGATTTGGGTTTCTTGTGCCAGGCAATGTTGAACTTAAGGTCTGGACGAAAAGTCAGGGTTCAAGGCACAGCTGTCTTTCAGGTATAGAATATATATATAACTGTATTTGGTATTTGTTTATGGATTTATATATTTTGTGTTCTTCTTGACAGTTTGTAAAAACAGGGTTATGCCCTCACAGAGCTGTTGTTTTGTTTTGTTTTCTTGTTATGTGGTATTCTTGCTAATTGCAACAAGGGCATTTTCTGATGGTTGATTATTTTTTCATCAAATAGATTGTTTTTACATCTGCAGTAAGAGTTGGCATGTTTCATTGCAACTCTGCTTTGCCTGCAAATCCTTCTCTGAACATATTATTGCCTGGGCTCAGTTTTCCAGCACTAAATTATGTCTTACCCTTACATTCCCAATTTCAACAAATACTGCAGAGATCTTATATTCTTCAGATGGATGAGACTATTTGTCATAATAATTTTGCTTAGTCCTGACTACTGGCTATGACATGAACTAATTTAATCCCTAATTACTACACTTGATAGCTCTTTAAATTCAGAGGGCTTTGTCTTATTCATCAGGGTGTTGTGGCACCTCAGTCTTATAAGGAAAATATTGCTTCTCCAAGTGAATTCTTTCAACATGGCAGCAAGTATCAAATTTTGCATCCATGGAAATAGACAGTAAGTCTCCAACAGCTCAGGGCTTGCTGTATGCAGCAGTGTGGAAGATCTTACTAATAATTATTTTCCTTTGGTTTCACTTTATTTGGAACAATGGGAAGGGTTGCAACCATTTCTGACAATCTTGTCAAGTTTCCTCCCAGCTGGGAAGTCGCAGGCAAATAAATATATTTTCTCAATTTTCAGTTGTCTTTGCATTATTCATTTGGCACAAAACTAGAATGGTCCCACTGTCTGACATGGATCAAGACTGTTCAAGGAGGAGGGAATTATCAGCTCAGTTGATTGCTCACATCAAGCTGTTATTTTCCCAATGTCAGGCCTCCAGCTGGGTGGGCCAACCGCCTCTTCTGTGCTGTGTTGCTCTCTGCCTTGTTGGAGGTAGAGCTAGCAGGGCAGGCAGCCACTTGGAGTTAGTAATCTCTATTGTGATGACAACTGATGAGCTCCACATTGATGAGAGAGAGAAAGAGAGAGAGAGTGGACAACACTGCCTTCCACTGATGCTGTACTGCAGCATCAATAAAAAAAGCCAGACAGAAGTGAGAATTGCAGAAAGGGATAGGTAATCAATGCCTGCTCTTGCCCCTTGTTTCTGTCTGCAGGACCACAGATGTAAATGAACGTAAAGGTCATAATTCTTTTATTTTTCAGAAGTGAGGCTATTGTCTGTGTCTGTGAAGGAAGCAGCTCTGTGCTATCAGCATGAGGCATTGTGGTTGGGGTGAGCTCAGGTGCACGGAATCCTTGGGGAGTACACAGTACAATCTCTTTTGATGCCACTTGGAAATGGGGGTGCTGTGTCCTTCCCCTCCCAGAACAGCTCTGCTCTGTCATCTGGTTCCTGTCTGGCAAGGCTCCAGTGCCTCCATCAGTAGTAGCATTCTCCATCCTTTGGCTTTTTCAACTGTTGAATCCTTGTCTCCTGTAGGAGCAAGTACTGATGGCTATCTACAGCTCTTTTCCCCCCACCTTGTGTTTTGTTTAAAAGAACCAAAAGAGCAATGAGACCTGATAGTAAGAGATTTCATTTCTGTAATAGGGATTGTTTGTATTGGAACACCAAAATTATCATTTAGACCTTAAATATGTATGAATATGCATGTTAAATGTATATGTGCACACGCAAATATGTGTGCATACATATTTCTTATATGGCTGTAGCAGAGCTTTATCTTTCTATGTGCTTTTTGAGAGACAATAGTTGGTAACTTTATGAAAGTTTCTGATATAATTAGCCCATCAGAATGGCTCACTAATCCTCAATTCTATTGCTTGTTCAGAACTGTTCTGGTTCATGCATCCATTCCTTACTGTCATCTCTAGGCCTTAGTTTTAGAATGAGATCTTTGGCCTTAATGACAACATGTAGATCTGGCTGAACTCTTCTTCCTCTTCCATAAGACAAACTTCTTTTGTGATCAGTCATTGGAAAATCATGTAAACTTGCATCAGAAGGCTGAACAGTGTTAAAGCAGGCCACATGTTTCGTTTTTTTTTTAAACTCCTGAATATGGGTATAGAGATGCTTTTAATCTCTGACAGGTTTTTTGAATATATAATGTATACTCCATGGAATCTATGTGAAACCAGACTTTACAGGTCTGGCAAGGCAGAATTTTCTTGGGAAGTGTTCTTCATCCTGAGAAGAAGCTGCAAAAGAACCAGTAGGAATTGCTTACCGTGCTGCAGCAAGTGTTGAAAATCAGGGAACTTACTCAAGTGTCTGAATGTGAATATAGATGCCTAGGTTTGAAATCTTTGGCCATGATAGAATAAACTTAGGAATTTTTACAAGCAGTGCTCTATATCTGTATCATGTTGTGAACTTTGAACTGAAGATGTTTGACTATGGTAATTATAATCTTTGACTTGCTTAGCTAAACCATATATGTAAAAAATCATGTTCCAATTATCTGGAACTACTTTCCCTCCCCAAATAAGTAATCTTGCAGCTAAAGATATGAGAGAAGGAGTTTAAATATTTTTAGAATTAGTTTGGCCAAGCAGAAGTTAAAGTAGTATTAGTTTACAATCTAGCTATGAGATTTGTGTCACACCTTTACAAGTGAGTGGAAGGTGTCTTCCACGTAGAGTCATTGCAAAGAACCTTTTTTAAGAACATTTTTATGGCAGGGATATGGAAGTTGTGGATAAAAGGCAGAAAAGTAACTCTGGCCATTTGCCTTCTTTCTCCTGCTATATACTATACTATAGTACAGTCCAATAACTTTTAAATAATTTGCAGCTGCAGATAAAAGGGTGATTTTTCCTGAAAATTAAAGTAATTTTGTATCTTTTTTTTCCAAGAACAAAAAGGAGTCATTAGGACCTCTATGACTGTCGTGCTCTACAATAGACAAAGCTCTTTTATGGATCAGATACAGCCTGTATATAGAGCAGGTGTGCTCACAAAATGTGCTTGAAAGAGAACAGGATGCTTAATGGATTTATGCCTAGCTTTGTTACATTTGGAAATTCTCTCTTTGTGTTGCCGCCAAAGATGCTATTTCAGGCTCCCAGGTTTCTCCAGTACCACTCAAACGGAACGCTTTGTGCTTAAACTCCTCTGAGAGGTGACAAACGGGAATAGAACTCCCTGTCTATTACAAATACTACATGCAGACAAAAACAAGATACCTGGTCATTTACCCAAGCCATGGGTTATACCCACTGCCGGGGCTTGTGTTTCTTGCAGGATCCTCTCAGGGAGAGACACACTCCATCCCAGGCTGCTGCTGCTCTCTGGGTGAAGCAGAGCCACTGTTCTTGCTCTGTGCTTGTGTTATCACAGAGGTGGGGAGCCCAGGGTGGGGAGGAGGACCTCTCTGTGCAGCAGCCGTGCAGGTATCAAAAAACCAGACGTGGACGTTAACAGGCCAATGTGATAAGGGAGTGTGAGAAACAGACAAGTAGAAGGAAGTAATTTGACAGCACCATACCACTCCATCAATACCTTGGCTAGATGAGTTTTTTGTAGGCATTTAGCCTTGCATATAACATTGAAAGACTTCTGGTAGAGTAATGAGATCCCTCAGAAGTCCTTCCCAGGCATGGAAAGCAGCCTGGGAGGGAGGCTGGCATCATGACTGGCTGGAGAAATAGAGAACAGGAAGGGGCACAAAACTGGAAACAAATACAGGATCTAGAGGTGAGAATGGCAGTCATGTTTGTGCAGTCATGTGTTCCTCTCCTCTGATTGTTGGTCACTAGTGAGAGACTGCAATGGCAGTGAGGACAAATGTGCCTCAGACCAGCAGGAAATTGTCTGCTGCAGCAGTTTGGATTTTGGAATTTATGGGGTTATGGTTTCATTAACAAGTTTGGAGTCAAATTCTCTCCCTAGACACTTTGGAGTTTCCTATTGTGGTTTATAATTTTGTACAGCAGTAAACAGAGGAGAAGACAGCTGCCAGTTCTGCTGATGGGCAAGATCAGCTGCTTGTATATGGGCTATAATATTAAAACAAGGTCATAAATTAAAGAGGTCATAATCACTTGAAAATCCTTTTTTTCTTTCTGACATAATTTTCCATATTGCTGCTGATAAAAGAAAGATAAGATTATTTCAGTTGTAGTACAGCTGTACTGTTTAGTTAACATTTCCGTGTGAGGTGTAACTTCTAGATTAAACCACCTTTTCTTTTTTCCTCAGGATATTGTGTTTATATAGGTCTTTCACAACAGTGCAGGAGTTAAGGGCATTCAAAATCTTGTGAAATTCTTTAGAACTAATTTGAGTTGCTTAAAAACGAAATTTGTCTATCTCCTTTTAGAGTATGTGTATCACACAAATTCAAGCACTAACCTATTTTTTTTTCTCTTTTTATCTGAAGGTAAGGCAGGATTAGCAGTGCTGAAGAGGAATGAAATATAATTGATGTGAACTTAAAGGTAAGAAGAAGTCCTTTCCAGCATATTCCCTCTCATACTTTTGGCAACACAGAGAGTCTTCACTTTCAAGCAATTCAATTTCTTGCAATCGAAGTAATCTGCTTGAGGCTCAGAAACAGAACTATTGCTCATAGAACTATTTTCCATCTTCTTGGCCTTCTTTGATGTTTGAGAGGCAGGACAGAGGGATGAAGATGGACAGATGGAGGAGACAGGTGGGGCTGGGAGCTGGGCAGAGGCAGCCGTGGAGACCTGGTGGTGGGGAGTTGTTGGGCTGGGAGTGTTACTTGTGAAAGGAGAAGGCCTGGCCACCCATCCTGACTGCTGACCCTGAGGGTGAGGCCTGCTTCTACCAGTCACTGCATCAAGCATAAACTCCATCTATGCTGTAATTCTATATCCTACATGTGATTGGGCTACACTTTGAGGTGCCCATATAGAATCAGTTACACCCCTGAGGTTTGTGTTCAGCAGATTTAATTACATGATTATTTACCATTTTGTCCACAGGATTTTCCCTCAGACTGTGCATGAGATGGAATTGCTCTGGGGATGAATAAGAGGTGTGCAGCAATAGAAGCATTTGTCTGCAGGAGTCAGATTTCATTTCTTTCTGGAGTCTGAAAAAGCTGATTGGTATCTAACAACACTTTTTGTGGGGAAAAATGCATTTGGGGTTTGATGTGGCTTTTAAAAATCTTCTTCTTGAGTTGGTATTAGAATTATGGGGTTTGTTTTGCTTCCTTGATGCCTGATGCATAAATTAATTATGACAAGACCCTACCAGTCCTGTGCTATTAGGTGAAGCCTCCCTTCCCCTGCCTGGCTCACAAGGAGGTGGAGAAGGCTAGAGGGGAGGCAGATGGCAGCATGCACGGACAAGGAGGAAAATGGTCTGATTTTGGGTGAACTCTTAAAGAACGACTCCTTATGCTTCTGCAGTTTTTCTACATCCTAAATAATGTATAGTTTTCCAAAAGGGACATTTTCTGTCACAAAATACTTCCCCTGGAAAGCTTCCAGTCAGGGGATCTGATTGACACAGGAGATTCCAGGGAAAAAAAAAAGGAAATTATGGAGAAGACATGGGTCAGTCCATGTTTCTGCCACAAAGCTGTGTTGGTTTTGTTTAAGTTGTTGTACATTAACTTTTCACAGTCACCAAATCTCCCCTGTTTTCCAGACAGCTGCATTGAGGCCGTTTGTAAAGGCAACATATGTTTACAGTTATAGAAAGCACCACCTAAATTCTGAATAAAACACTCTAGAGGTTTAGAAGTCTTGATGACAAGTTTTGCAAATAGGGTTTTCACAAATACAAGCCCTTTGCTAAACTGAGATTATCAATATTTATTCATGTTGAAGTTGTTTTGGAAATAAATTAATTAATAAACTTGATAATTTAAAATTACTATCACAGAAAAAGTCATAATGACATAATGACAAGCTGAACTTTGAGAGCAGACTGAGAAAGCTGTGCAGGCATTGATGAGAAAACAGCATAGCTGTTCATACTTTAAACCAGTGCTATGGGTGGATTGGGGCAAGGAAGGAAAATTATTTGAACAAGTCTATTGTGCAGAAAGGGAATGCATGGAAGACCTTTTCAGCGCTTTGCAACTTTAATAATGCTTTTTAATGTAGAACACAGAAAAATGATAGTTGGTAACTAGAGCTCCCCTAATACAATAAAAGACATTCTAGGGTTTATTTTAGTGGTTACAGTTTTGAAGGACCTGCAAGCTTGTAGGACCACTGAACTGCTTGTATTAAAACATGTATCTCTCTCATATAGTCTAAATAACCCACTGTGGCTGAGTCTGTGACCCTTTTGAATAACCTCAATAACTCAGTTGCAAAAGGTCTATTTTGCTGAAGGAGAAAAATTCAACTTGGGTATTTGCATTTTGAACTACCCAGGAAGGATTAGGTAATAAACACTTTCAAATATCCAATCCCAACTCAAAATTTAATTAATTATAACAAAAATATTAATTTCTGATTTCCTCAACCTGACTGGGGAGAAGACCCACTTTATCCTGTCACCTAAAAGCTCTGCATTTTGTAAGGCATGGATTTTCCTTGAAGTCTTAACTGAAGAAGAAGTTTCAATTGCTAGTTGCTTAATCTTTTAAAAAACACACCTCAGATTCATATGTACAAAGATTAATTTCCCAGAGAAGGATTTGGGTATACTCCAATTTGTCAAAGAATTTAAAATGTCCTGTTCTTTTATATCTGGTCAGAAATAATGAACTACTTGCAACTAGTCAGAAGCTAAGAAAGCATTTTTCAGATATTTGACAGATCATTCAATCAGACAGTGATTCCCAAAAGACCAATATCTGCCCCAAAAGTCCATGTACTGTATGCTAAGAGAGGTGAACTTAATAAAAATAAACTACTGTATTGATAAAAAAATTGGCCAAATCATTACTTTAAAAATTTGTAACAATTCAAAGCTTACCGTAGAACTTCTATTTACTTGTAGGAATTTTCTTTCTGACTTTTATCTATCTGTATATTTTCCAGTGTTTTTTTACAAAAATACGGTGAATATTTTCAAGATGTAGGATAAATGTTACAATTTTTTTCCCACTATTTTTGGGGGTTTTTTTGATGGCAGCTACATGTTGAACAAATGCAGGTAAGAAGCCCATAGAAATGCATGTCTATGATTTTAGAGGAATGGGAGACGTCTGAATTAAGTGCTCTGGAGAATGCTTTACTAACATGAAAATGGCAAGATCTGTTAGTGGTATGACCCTTTCAGCTGGCGTTTGTAGTCCACCATCTCTAGAAATAGGCACAAAAGAGGTACAGAACTCAAGAAACACATACAACCACACCCATACCAGATACCGGTGCAGAAGGCAACAATTGTAACATTGTCAGTGTTCTATAAAGTGATCAGTAAAATGGTGCTCCTTTTGTACATCAAAATCCAAGCAGATCTGTGCCAAGAATGGTTATCAACAATCTGCTTACTGAGGTCCTGTGATGGGCCACGTGTAGTGGTTCATGGAGCAAATGAATGCACCTGAGGCAACAGCATGGTAAGAAATTATCTGTAAAGATCACTTGTGACCCAAAGACTGGCAACAGGGGCAGTGGGACTCTAATCACAGTTTAACCCTCTAACCTCAGTCTGAACCTATGAGCTACAAACTCATCAAAACACCCTCCTTAACTAGTGCTCAGTACTTCTAGTCCATTTCTACCTCTGGGCCTTTGGTTTGGCAGCTGCTCTTTTTTCTTTGGAGACATTTCCTCACTGAAAGGGATTGGTGGTTTATCTTACGCCCTGATTTAGGACAGCAGTGACCATGCAACTTACAGCAAGCAACCTGTGCTCTCCCCAGAGCCTCACCTGCTGAAGCCCCTCAGTTTGCTTAATTGCACATGTCGTGAGCGCAAGGCAGTGCAGATTCCTCACGGGTGAGGCAGAGCACTCAGCAAGTGAAACTCTGGCTTTATGGGAGCCTAGCATTACCACCGTGCAGCACTGGGACACTGGTGCTAATGGGGATGGGGACCTGGCAGCAGGGAGCCCTGCCTGGAGTGAGGCTTGAGGGAGGGCAGTGCAGGGGTGGGTGATGAGACTCGTGCTGATGAGCGTTCTGCTCCCCTCCTTGGTGATCCTGCACCAGGAATTGGGTGCTGGGGTCTGGACTCTGAGCCCTCCAACCCTGCAGATGGAGCGGGAAATGGGAAGTGAGATATCCCAGGTTGCTGTAACAAAGAGACAGGTGTGCTTGGGACTCTGCATACTCGGGAGGCCAACAGTCCCAGGGGATCGTGGGGAAATCTTCCGGTCCCCGTAACACCTTAAAGTCAATTTGTGCCATGCACTGCTCCCATTACTCTGGGATGACCTAATTTTTTCTTGCAGGGAGGTGTATGGCTGGGATATGTTTTCCAGTGCTTGATACAGCTGCAATTTCACCTAAACGCGGCCTAATCAGACACTCTGTGCCCTCCCATCTCCCATGTCAGCTAATTTTGCCAGGAGGAAAGGTGGCAGCTGGCTAGTAGAGCTCATTCTGTGCATCCATGTTGGCCTCATGAGTTTCTTTTGGGCACAGGGTACCATCTGTGTATCTGTGTCGACAGGTAAATGCTCTATTTCTTTTATTTCCAAGATTATGCTCAGGAAGTTGCTCAAAAAATGCTAGCTTAAAAGAGAAGCCAAAGAGATTTTTATCCTTACTTTTTCATTGATTACAGCCTTGGCTAATCATCTGCTATGAATTAAAATAATTTGTGAGCATAAGCAGGTTCTAGGAGTCTGATGTTGAATTTAGAAATGTGGCCATCAATAATGGCAGTAATAGAAGGATATGCCTGTAGTTTTCTTCTATGCCTGGAGTAGAAGATAATTATTACTCCTCTTCTTTCAGCCCTGATTACTGCAACTCTTGTTCTGATAGCTGGAGCAATGTTTTTCCTTGATATCCTTAACAATAGCTTTCACAGAGCGGGTCAAGGATATTAAGCTAGGTTGCCTGTTGAAAGGAGACGAAACCTTGCATGCAGCTACTATGTAAATTCTGATTAATCATTGAGGCTCACATGGTTTATGCTTCACTAGTTTCACTAGTTTATATCAGAAGTGAGCTGTAGCATTGGGTTTTTTTTGTTTGTTTTTGTTTTGTTTTTTATTTTCTGGTAGAAAGCCATAAGGAAAGTAAGGTGAATACATCCTTTTAAGAGAAATCTGAGGTAGCTCTTAGTCATGTGAGCTTAGGTGATTGTCTGTTTGGAACAAATAGCCAACATTACTGATCCCACTGCATTGCCATTTCATTTTTTGTGCCTAGTTTTACTTTTAGTTATTTAAGTGCCCAATTTAAGAAACTTTGTTTCATCAGTGGAGCAGCAGTTGAGCAATTTGGGCTTAAACAAAGTGAGACTTTTGTCTTCAAATTAGATTTCTCTTTCTATTTGCATTTTTGATACACTGTTCAGAAATCACAGATATTGTTTTTGCTTTGTTTTATTTAGATCGTAAAATATTGATTTTGACCTCTGTGTTCCTGCCAGATGTTCTCTTTCATCAAGATTTACTTGGTATTTATATATCCATATTGCTATGTGGCTCCTAGCCTGGACATGCACCTTTGGATCCCATTTCAATTCATCTGTGTCTGTTCTAGTGGTCACAATGGGAACATAAACTGGTACCCAGGAGCATAAGAAGTGCTGCTTACTGAATGTTTCTGAATGTTAATTTAGTACTATTTTTGATATTTTGATATCAAAAGGAGGAAGACATGAGGTGTGAAGAGTATTCAGTGATAGAATTCTGTCATTTGTTTTCCTGCTTTAACTAATTTATATTTGAGGAAAGCTGGAAGTGCAAAGCAGAGGAACTCATAACTTTGAGACTTCCTATTGTGAAATTAGGAGAACTTTGGTTAGACTTGAGTATTAGGGTTTCAGACAGATAGACTAGGAACCAGGGATTCTCAGTATTTCTTTGCAATCCTGGATGGTCTCCCTTTTTATTATTATTATTATTTTTATTTATTATTTATATGCTGAAGTGGATATATTATAGGTGGTACTGTGTCACACAGAGAGAGAAATAAACCTGTGAGTCTTGTGATTTCTCAGCTGCTTGGGGAGATGCAGTAGTCAAGTTCCCTTGTAGTTAAGGTTTTGCTCTGCATTAAATAGATACTAGTAATACCTCACCCAAATTCCACATAGTTAGATTGGTTGAAGATGTGCTGTTGTAGAGTGTTAAGATCTTTGATACCAACTTTGACCATAATCAATCCTTTTTCTTTTGTGATTTAGACTTGGACCTCCATAGCAACTTATCATAATGGCTTTCTGACACAACTATGTTACAAAAGTTAGATTGGTAAATCTGCCTAGTAGTTGCCTAATGCATAAGTCCATAACTGTCTGTGTATTCCCAAAATCTTTTGGGAAGGACATATCCATTACCTTTTACACATGATTTTCTCAGGTAAACCAGGAGCTTTGGCTAATATATGGAGTCCATTAAGGAATCATTAAACAGTTTTTCCCCCCTATATTTTTTCTTTTGATTTCCAAGATGAGGAGGCTAAAAATAGGCCCACTCAAAAAATGTATGATAAAACAGGGAGCAGGAAAAGCAGCTGGTTATATCATTGATGTTCCTTTTTTATACATCATATAAAATGCACTCTGAACTTTGAAAGATTTCCAGCATTTTGTGATATCGTCTCTGCCTGAAAACCTTCAAATTGCACTATGGGAATTGCTTTAAGGTAACTTTGGACCCTTTGGCTCAGGAATCCCTTCTAACAGTTTCCTGAGTAAGACTGCTTTGCCTGAGAACATTCACAGATGGGAAACTGAAGAGATGCTTTCTGGGAAGATGTGAGAGAGGGATGTTCTTAGACAAACCTGATGTAGAGGGGGGATTGTACTCCATTTTTCTATGTACTGGATGAATGTTGTGAAAAGAAGGTTCTTAGCTCATGTATATTGGAGCAGGAGGACAGATGGAAAAATGCTTCGTTGAGAGATTTAGGTCCTGATCAGAGAGATATTTGCTCAGGAGTTTTAGCATTATATGGCACTGCACAGAGAGTCATAGCATTGCTCAAGTTGTAAAAGAGATTTAAAATCTGTAAGTTGAAGTATAAACCAAGTCCACCACAGAATCACATATTCTAAATACCTCCATGGATATTTATTTTAAGCTTGCCCACTTATATGAGAAACCTCTTCCAAGTCGGAATGATTGCAAAAGATAGTAAATAAAAGTTTTATGATTTAATGTCTGTTCATCTAACATCCTGCTCCCCA